>NW_007080011.1:165580-256676 GCF_000164805.1 Carlito syrichta | reverse complement strand
GGCTGATTTTTTGATTTATTGTATAGATGAGGTCTCGCTGCCCAGGCGGGTCTCGAACCCGCAGGCTCAGGCAATCCACTCACCTCAACTTCCCAAAGGCACGGGATTACAGGCTTAGCCACCAAGCCTGGCCATGACAGCTTTTTGAGACTATTTTCAGTTAACACTATTCTTGCAAATGGCATGGTCAAATAATTGCAAACGTCAATCTGAGAATGAAACAATTGTATTACAGGTGACCCCTTCAGTAGCTACAAAAGTGATTTTCCATTTATTTATTTATTTAGTCAGAGTCTCTCTCTGTCACCCAGACTGGAATGCAGTGGCTCACAGCCACCTCATCCTTGACCTACTAGACTCAGGAGATCCTTCCACTTCAGCCTTCCAAGTAGCTGGGACTACAGGCATGCGCCACCACACCCAGCTAATTTTTTTATTTATTGTAGAGATGAAGTCTCACCAAGTTACCCAGGCTGGTCTCGAACCCGTGGGCTCAGGCAGTCCTCTTTGGCCTCCCAAAGTAATGGGATTATAGGCATGAGCCACCACACCCGGCCAAAAGTAACTTTCTGTGTACAAATACCGCATACCAAAGTTATGGTTTCAGCTAGCTAGAACCTGCATATTGTCAAATTAGTGTCATCCTCTGAGTCACTGTCTTCACCATATTTATAAATTATAACATAAAATTAAAGCATTAGTTCTAAACAGTTGTCAAGCAAGGTTAAAATTTTTCCAGGGCCAGTAGGCTCTGAATTTTAATGTTTTGTAAAGCTGGGAGACTTATGATTGCTGAGGCATGATATGGAGAACAAAGGCGAGAAGTAACTTACATAATTAACAATGTTGTATCCAAAAGTTTGATCACAGTCTCTCTGAGAATCATCCCAGAATGCCCTATAACTTGGTGGAAAAGATTGTCCCCCATGGCTGAAGCACGTTGCTTGAATAAATGCACTTCTATCATTCAAGTTCATATGGACATTACTCTGCCCAAACCAGCAGCCGTGGAGCATGTTGCCAAGATTGAGTTTAATTTGCGTAAACAGAAAATCTGTTCACTGGTTTCCAATGAGACCAAATAAACTGAAACATTTAAACTGACCTCAGCTGGAATTCTTCTTACCCTTCTTTCGTGGTGAGTTGTGTTAGTTTTGCCTGATACGTTGGTTTGAAAAATGTTTGAATCTGCCCATTAGTGTTGTTTTGATATAGTCCCTTTTTATCAGTATGGGTTTGATGACTAAGGAAGCAGCCAATTAATTACACAAATATCTCCTTTAGTTCTGTGGAGATTATGAAGCAAGCAGGGGAGAGAATGGAGACAATTATCTGAACTGATGTGACTGTTTTATAAAGGTAAATGCATTGTAATTATGCCAGGCTTCATGCTTTATTCCTCTATTTGACATGACTTGCTAGAAAGATATCATTTCGTTTGGAAGATGGATTGTCCTCATAAAGTGTACAGGGATGAACCTTGCTGAAATCCATCCGCCTGCAGGCTCTGTCCCCTATCACCATTTCTAAAGCACCCTACCCTCATGGCAGCATCCCAAAGGAAGGGGTTTCCATGGTAACCTCAATGGAGGCAGTCAGCTGATGTCAGCACCGCCTGTGCTGGTGTGTCCTAGTCTTCTTCCTCCTTCAGCCCTCCCTCAAGCCTTTAAACTATATTTATTAGTCCTTTTTAATGGCAAATATATAATCCCTTAATGTCAGACCCTGAATGGCACTCAGCTTTATTAATTTATTTAGGCAATAAATTTACCTTCTTAATTAATTCTCAGTAGGTCCTGGGAGTTATATTATTTTTAACATCTAGTGCAAATGTTTATATTTGTTCCTGTTATAACAAAGAGGGTTACTTAGCAAAATTAGATATTTGGAAACCTCTATTCTTAGGGGGGAAAAATGCAGTATCTATTATAGAGAAAGTTAAAAAATACAGATATTAAAGTTTCAGTTTAATTTTTTAAGAATTTTTTCCTTACTCTCATGGCTTTGGCAATGAAACAGTTTTTCTTCTCTCCTTATACACTTCTTATATATTTCCGTTATTTTATTGTTGTATTTGAGTGAGCCAGTGATTTTAAGATATTTCCAAGAAATGTGACGTTTATGCAATGTTCTCTCCTTTTTCTTAATTAATGAGAAAGAAAGAAGTCAGAATTTCAGAGTTCCCTATTGATTGTTTTCCAGACATGTTGGAAAGCAAATGCTTTTATATCTGGTTGGAAACAACGGCTTATGCCAGACAGTACTAAGCACACCGATTTATTTTGTTTTCTTTACATGTGCTAATATCTGATGAGTAAGCTTACCAATTTATATGTCAAAGGTCAATGTTTTCAGGCACAAAGTAGAGTCCATTTTCACCAGTACTTTACTTGAAAATTCAATTTCAAATGTAAAGATGTATCAAAGCAGTGTCTGAAAGCAACAATCACTAGGGCCGATTTATGACTCCTTTAAAAAACTATCTCATGCCCAGGCTCGGTGGCTCAGCCTGTAATCCCAGCACTTTGGGAGGCCGAGGCAAATGAATTGCCTGAGCCTGTGGGTTTGAGACCCACCCGGGCAACTTGGCGAGACCTCGTCTCTACAATAAATCAAAAAAATATCCGGGCATGGTAGCACACGCCTGTAGTTCCGGCTACTTGGAAGGCTGAGGCGGAAGAATTGCCGGATCCCAGCAGATCGAGGCTGCAGTGGCCGGGAGCTTGCCACTGTACTCCAGTCTGGGTGACAGAGTGAGACTCCAACTCAAAGAAAAAAAAAAAACTATCTCATTAAAGAAGCACAAAGCCTTTTGGGAACTAAAGTGTAAGAAAATTAGTACAGTGCCACCTTATTATCTAGAGGTCAGACTGCTAGAAACAGGATCCTTTTAAAACAAAGCCCAACGAATATATATATTCTTAAATCCCTACGTTTGCAACGAATATATATATATTCTTAAATCCCTACATTTGCATAAATAGATGTCACGCAGCTGAGGCAATAATAGGCTTTCTTTCAGACAACTGTCTTCATCAGAGCTCTCTTTTATGCAGTAAACATTTTTGAGCACCTGCCATGTGCTGTGCATCTGGCAAGCACTGGCAGTGCAAGCATACATCAGGCAGTCTCTGCCTACAAAGCCTTGTAGGCCAGTGGGAGAGACCAGGAAGCTCACCAGGCCATCGACACAGTACCTGAGATGCTCACTGTGACAGCCCTATATGTTCACAGCACAATAATATATTGCTCTCCAGAGGAAACATGCTCAGGAAAGTGAAGAAGCCAACCCAAGTCACAGAGCTCACCGGAAATGGAGCTGGGCTTCACACCTTTGTGTGTGTGACCTAGCCTCCAGTCTCTAGTCTGTTTGACCTAGACCAGTTCCAAGAGTCACCTGCTAGCTGCATATTTTATGACAAACATAAAACGAAAATCCTGTTTTAAGAGGAAAGAAATAATACAACTAACATTTGTCATGTGTCTAATGCTGGGCATTTCTTGGGTTTTTAATTATATCTCAATTATTATAAGAATCTTATGTAGGAAGTTATTGTTTTATAAATGGAATTCTCAGAGAATTTAATTACTAGTGCAATGTTTCAATACAAGTTTTTTTTTTATCTTAAAGCCTGAGGTAGCCACAAAATTAGGCTTAATTGCCTAAGTTGTTCTCTATCTTTCTCTCTCCCATTATCCTTATTTATTTATGTAAGTCTTTCTTACATTAATAATTGCTCTCTACAATATTTCATCTTAGCCTTTTGAGGGTAAGTGACTTGTAAACCCACAGGAAACTGAATAGTCAATTGAGGGCTTGTGTATTGGTCCTGTTCTACGTATCAAGGGCTCCCAAGGCATGGTCCATGAGGATACAAAAAAGAAAATGTCTTGCTTCATTTCTTTTAGAGGAAAAAAGACTCAGCACCTTAGTACTTCTAGCCACATTATACTTCTGATTGCACAACTGTTTCTCTCAGTTTGCAATCTTGTGTTTTCAACGAATGTAAGATAAGGTACTACAGTCTCAGGAAGGCCAGACAAAATGTAGTGCCTTTATTGCTAACCTGATACTTAGAAGATTTGGATTTGATTTGATTTAGTTTCCACTTTGAAAGCCAATTCAAAAATGTTAGTTAATTCTAACTCAGGGGTTCTCAGCCTTAGCTACACATTGGAATAGCCTGGAGGGTTTTCAGAATTTCTCATACCCAGGCCCATCTCCAGACCAGTGAAATCAGTCTCTGCTGGAAGACTTAGGCATTAGCATGTTTACAGCTCCCCAAGTAATTGCAGTGTGCAACCCGGGATGAGAACCACTGATCTGACTATTCTTTTCCCCAAATTCATTCACTTTTGTTGTTCTGGCTAAAAGTCCAACTTTTCAATTCTGCCATTAGATTTTTTTTTTCTCACTTCTGTGTATGTGTGTTTGAGAGAGAGAGAGAGAGAGAGAGAGAGAGAGGAGATCTGAATATGTCCCGCAAAAATTCTTATGTTGAAATCCTATCACCCAGGATGATGGTATTCGGAAGGTGGGGCCTTTGGGAGGGCTTTACCTTCATAAATGGAATTGGTGACCCTTTACAAGAAGTCTCAGAGACCCCTTCTCCTTCCGCCATGTGGGGACACAAGAAGTTGGTAGTCTACAACCCATACGAGTGCCCTCTGGCTCCCTGGTGGCAACTTGATCTCAGACTTCTAACTTTCAGAACTGTAAGGAATAAATTTCTGTTACTTATAAGCCATCTTTCTTGTTCATCATGAATGAACTAAGAAAGAAAGAGTTGGAAGGTGTGTTTTTTCTCGAAAGCCTTATGATCTCACCATTGGTATCAAAAATTAAATCTTCTTTAACTTGCTGAGCATGGTTTAATGTTTGAGGATTTTCTAGTACAATAGAAATTAGAAGGATTTCATCTATTGGAATTATATCTGAATAGAGACCTCTTTACAGTATGTCATGGATATGGATATGTCTAGCAGGAGCAAATAAAGTTGACAGATTCAAGGTCTTCTCTCCTGACTTTACTGAACTACTTTAGCTCTTGTGGAGGGGACATTCTGCTTCTTAGGAACCACCTCTGATGTCTACTCTTCCTCGCCTGCTCTTCCAGCCTCTACTAATCCATCAAATGACCTTTCACAAAGCTTGCTGAGTTGTATAAATGTCTTATATTGCATTAAGATTATTCTTAAACAAGAGTAGTATAAGCTAAAGTAATCACCTTATATTTAATAATTTTCATCCCTTATAATGGACATCTGCATATATTGTCTCATTTGATATCCTCCTCATTTCCACACACACATTTCACTGGGAGGTAGTCTACACTGGTCCTGAACTATAGCCATTAAATAAACGAGTTTGTTTCTTTGTTTTTTGTTATTGGATGAAGTTCAGAACAAACTTTTTTCTTTTTGAGTCAGAGTCTCACTCTTTTTGAGTCTCTCTTTTGAGTAAGGGTCTCACTTCACCCAGACTGGAGTGTAGTGGCACAGTCATGGCTCACTGCAACCTCAACCTCCTGGGCTCAAGCAATATCTCCACCTCAGCCTCCCAAGTAGCTGGGATTACAGGTATGAGCCACTATGCCCAGCCAGAACAAACTTTCTTTTCGCAAAGTTGTTATAATGAAGTTCTGCACTACAAGGAGAATCTGATTTTCTAGAAAGTACACTCGAAATTAGAAGGATTTCATCTATTGGAATTGTATCTGAATAGAGACCTCTTTACAGTGTGTCACGGATATGGGTATGTCCAGCAGGAGCAAATAAAGTTGACAGATTCAAGGTTTTCTCTCCTAACTTTACTGAACCACTTCTTTGGCTCTTGTGGAGGGGACAGTCATTCTGCTTCTTAGGAACCACCTCTGATGTTTGTACTTCCTCCCCTGCTCTTCTAGCCTCTACTAATCCATCGAATGACCTTTCACAAAGCTTGCTGAGTTGTATAAATGTCTTATATTGCATTGAAAGATTGTTATACGATAAATGGTAAAGGACAAAAAGAAATCACATCGCAGTGGGGTCTGGCAGCACAGATGTTAGCGTATGTGGGAGCAGATGGATGGTTGTTGAATTCATGCCCCCATTTTAACAGTAGCACCCACCTCTGGAATATTGAAGCCTGAAATGAGGTGCATGAAATAAGTCTGAACTAATGCATGTGAAGTCCTTAGCATAATTCTTGTCACACAGTAAATAATCAGAAGCTACTCTTTGCCCTCTTGCAACTGGTCATCTTGTGCCTGTAGAAATCAGAGGAGTAGGATGAAGTCAGCCTCCAGTGCCCTCGCTGTTTATTCTTTGCTCTTGGTTTGTATTCTGCCTAAAGTGTTCTTCTCCCAGATGACTGAATGGCTTCTTCACTCATTCGTATCTCTGCATAGTACAACCTCAGAGGTGCCATCTAAAAGAATTCCTCCCAACTCCATCCTCTCCCTCTCTGTGCCATTATACTACACTTGATTCTTTTTCATAGACCACATCACCACCTGTTATATTATACAGCTGTTTACAGTCTGGCTCCTCACACCTCCTTTAGAACGTAGACTCCATAAGAGAAGGGTCATAGACTCTGTTGTTCTCAGAACACTGCCTGCCATACAGTAGGTTCTCAATAAATGGGTGTTGATGGATGGGTTGCAGGAGTCAAGACTGGAGACAGGAAAAGCAGCTAAGAGGCTGTTGCTGTAACCTGTGAAAAAATTACCAGAACTCAAGTAAGAACAGTGAAGAGGGGGTAAGGATGCTGGATAGAAAAGCTATCCAAGTGGTAGAACAGCAGGCCTGAAGGGTGCTGGTGACACGCCAGTATGGGGCATGTAGGAAAAGAAGCAGGGAGGGATGTGGTCAGAGAGTGTAGAAATAAGTTCAGTCTTAAATGGGTTTCATTTGAGGTGAGGACCAAAACAGCATCGACAAACAGACTAGGATGAAGCCTGTCTTAGTTCCAACTGCTGCAACAAGATACTACAGATTGACTGGTTTAAACAATAGGAATTTATTCTTACTGTTCTAGAGGCTGGAAGTCCAAAATCAGGGTGCCAGTATGCCGAGTTCGGGTAAGGGCTTTCCTGGTTCACAGATGGCTGCCTTTTCATTGTATCCTCACATGGTGAAGAGAGAGGAGGCAAGCTCTTGCCTATCATTTCTTAGAAAAACACTAAGCCCAGCTTGAGGGCTCCACCCTCATGACCTAATGATCTCCCAAAGGCCCCACCCTCAAATACCATCACACTGGAGATCATGAATTTTGAGAGGTCACAAACATTCAGTTTATAGCAGAGACCTAGATGTGAAAGCCATTAACATTGTGGTAGCTGAAACCATGAAAGTAGATGAGAGCATGGTGGCGGGTGGCTGGTAAAGGGAGAAAGGGAAATTACATGTAGGGGAATCTGTAAGAACAGGGATTTAAGGCTATGATTAAAGTTGGATTTGATAAAGAGGAACACATGGGAACCGCCAGGGTGTCCTAACCAAAGAGAACCCTTTGAAACCATCCATACTTTTGACTCTCACTGTCTTCCACACATTCAGGAAATTCTGATCATCTACTACTTACCAGGTAGGTAGTACAGAAATAAGAATGAGAAGACACAGCTTCTGCTTATTGTTTAGAGGGCAAGGCATCACAATGCAACTTGTGAAATGTGACAGCCAAGGTGAGCATGAAGTGCTGCGAGAGGGCACAGAGGAGGGTTGAAATGACTTTTCAGGACAAGGAAGGGCTTCAGGGGCTCATATATACAGGTTGAGTATCCCTAATCCAAAGTCCAGAAATGCTCCGAAATCCAAAACTTTTGAGCGCCAACACACCACAAGTGGAAAATTCCATACCTGACTTCATGTCAACAATCAAGACACAGGCTCACAATACACTGTTCAACGTCGCCGAGGAAAAAATAAAATTACCTCCAGGCTATGTGAATAAGATGTATATGAAACATAAATGAATTTTGTGTTTAAACTTGAGTCCCATCCCTAAGATACCTCATTATGTGTATGCAAATATTCCAAAATCCGAAAAAATACAAACTCCACAACACTTCTACACCCAAGCATTTTGGATACTCAATCTGTATATGCAAATACTTGATCATTTTTACACTGGGCACTTGCAGCTTTTTCCAGATTGTTAAAGGAGTGTGTGCTCTGTTGCTGTTGGCAATGCAGAGCAACAGCTTCTAAGTGGTGTGATAAGGTTTGTTTTATTAGGAAGCTAATGCTAACAGTATTACAAATATATACTGAAGTGGGAAGAGGCTGGGGAAATTAATACAATTTCAGAGACTCCTAGAGTAATTTCAGCAGATACAGTGCCATAGTCAGTGCCTCCCATTTGAAAACAGATGAGTTAAAGAAATTTAGGAGGCCAGGCACGGTGGCTCAGCCTATAATTCCAGCACTATGGGAGGCCAAGGTGAGAGGATTGCCTGAGCCTGATGGTAGAGACCAGCCTGGACAACTTGGTTAGACCTCGTCTCTACAATAAATCAAAAAACTAGCCAGGTATGGTGGCATGCATCTGTAGTTCCAGCTACTTGAAAGGCTGAGGGTGGATAAGAAATCAGACAAGTGGGACCTCATCAAACTGACAAGCTTCTGCAAATCCAAAGAAACCGTCAAGAGAGCAGGGAGACAGCCCACAGACTGGGAAAAAATATTTGCCAACTGCATGTCTGACAAAGGCCTAACATCTAGGATCTACAAGGAACTCAAACGTGCCCAAAAGGAAAAAACAAACAACCCCATTACAAAGTGGGCAAAAGATATGAATAGCTACTTCTCAAAAGAAGACATACAAGCAGCCAACAGATGCATGAAAAAATTCTCAGCCTTACTAGTCATCAAAGAAATGCAAAGTAAAAGCACACTGAAATACCACCTAACTCCAGTCAGGATGGCTGTCATCAATAACTTAGAAAACAACAGATGCTAGAGAGGATGCGGGGAGAGGGGAACACTTCTACACTGTTGGTGTGAGTGTAAACTAATAAAACCTCTGTGAAAAACAGTTTCCTAAAAGATCTAAAAATCAACCTTCCATATGACCCCACTATCCCCCAATGGGAATATGCCAAAGGATCTCAAATCACTCTATGAAAAAGATACCTGCATACATGTGTTTATTGCAGTATTGTTCACAATAGCAAAAACATGGAACCAACCATCCTGCCCACTGAAAGAGGTCTGGATAAAAAAAAAATGTGGTACATATACATGATGGAATATTATGTAGCTTAAAGAGGGTCAAAATTATGAATTTCACAGCAACTTGGATGGATGGACTTGAGTCTATAATACTGAATGATCTATCATAGAAACAAAGAACTGAATTCTCACTTATAAGCGGACCTTGAACAGTTATTGTAATACTATAAGTAAAGGATTGGCAGTAGTGGGAAACTGCCAGGGGAGGATAGGGGTAGGATTGGCAGTATTGGGAATGTACCAGGGGAGAGTGGGCACACCTCATCCACAAGGGTACATGCATAATGACCATTTGCATACCTAACCCTGAATTGTACGTACCCACATCTTTAAAATAACAAATAAAAGGTTTTTTTAAAAAGAGAGAGGCTGAGGCGGAAGAATCACCTAAGCCCAGCAGGTCGAGGCTGCAGTGGCCATGAGCGTGCCACTGGGCAACAAGAGTGAAACTCCAACTCAAAAAAAAAGAAAGAAATTGAGGCACTCTTCTCTTTGGGGCTTGGGAGATGGCATGACGGTGACAATGTATTGAAATGGGGCCTGAGAAGGAAGAAAAGTAAGGGTGAGGTGATGAGTGTCATTTGGTTCAGGTCAAACATATGGTCCCATGGGCCCCCTAGTAGACCCTTGGTGTGTGCTTTTCCTAAACAGGTAGAAATGCCCATTTGGAGCTCCAGAGAAAAGCCTAAGCTTGACATTGATGTTTGAGAATGATCAGTATTTTAAAGAGAGGGAATCTTGCAGTCCCTTCTCCCCAAACACAGTTTACCTTGTCCACCCCTGTGATGTTGCCTCTTGGCTCCTCAGCTACATTTAAGCTCCCCAAGGAGAAAACCACACTTTGTAATTTGTGTGCTTACTCTAAAAGAGTTGGGACTCCAGGAGCAAAATGGAATAAATGCATTTATCTCTATTCTTCTCGCTAAATACAACTAAAAACCCTAGACATTATATTTAACAAACATAAAAAAGAGTCTGAAAGCTAGAGAGAAGAAGATGGACCAGTTAGGGACATCAGGACTCCAGAAGCAACATGGCAGGAGCTCCCTGGGTTTACTTTGTGCCTCCTCTGTATCCCAGATAGGCTGGAGAAGCCTACAGTCTGGAAAGACCAGCAGGTGCAGAGAAGGAAAGCTTGCTCTCTCTTGCCAAATTACCAGGAAAGGGGCAGCCTAGCAAAACAGAAACCTTTTTGACAATAAACACCCTTCTCCAGAAAAGCACCCAGGGGAAAAATGCAGATCCTCCACCTCCTATCAGCCAAGACCTAGACCTCCACCCATGCCTAGCAGTAAAAAGGTGCCCAGGCCAGGTGTGGTGGCTCAGCCTGTAAACCCAGCACTTTGGGAGGCCAGGAGGATTACCTGAACCCGGGAGTTTGAGGCCAGCCTGGGCAACTTGGTGAGACCTCGTCTCTACAATCAATCACAAAAACTAGCTGGGCATGATGGCATGCGTCTGTAGTTCCAGCTACTTGGAAAGTTGAGGTGGAAGGATTGCCTAAGCCAAGCAGGTAGAGGCTGTGGTGGTTATGAGAGTGCCACTGCACTCCAGCCTGAGTGACAAGAGTGAAAGTCCAACTCAAAAAAAAAAAAAAAAAGTTGCCCACTTCCCAACCCTTCCCTGCTGGGATGGTGTCAAGGAGGCCTAGTGGAGAGTCTGAATTTCCACTTCCACTCAGGTAATGAGGTGCCCCTTCCCCTTTCCATGTTACTGCAGGCTGAAGGAGGTGCCTGGGTTTCCACTCCCTCCTGGAGGTTGTAAGGTACCTCAGACTCCTCATGAGGGTGGTTGCAATGGAGGCCAAGTTGGGGGCCTGGACTTCCACTCCCACCTAGCAGTAAAGCATTGGTATTTCCCTTCTCCTGCTGGCCCCTTTTTAGTAGAGGTTCACTAAAATAGAAGATTTAAATAAAATCCAGAGTATCATAACACAATATCTAAAATGACCTGTATGCAATTAAAATCATTCATCATATTTAAAACAGAGCAGTGTTAGTGTATACAGACTCAATTTGTTGATAAATGTAGAATGAGGAAAATAAGCCTGAAATGATGAATGATTTATCTTTTTGTATGAGAGGGTCTTTAATTTGTAAGGCCAAAAAATTTTTTCAATTAAAAGACCAATAAGGAAAGCAACTTAATTAAGTTGGTATTTTAAGAGAGAGAAAAAATAAATTAAAAAAAGATAATATAGAACTTGATCCAATTTGTAAAACAATTAGCTTTGTCAAATAATAATTCTACTATCTAGGACCCAATTACTTAGTTTTTCCTAAATCAATGATTATGTATGATTTGAATCACTTGGGGGAACTTTTAAAACTGCAGATGCCCAGTCCAACTTAGGCCAAAATTATCATAGTCTCCCTTATAATTCTCATATGTAGCCATGATGAGAGCCATTGGGTCAAATGAACCATAATCAGAATATAAGTGGGAGGATTTTCCCACCTTCTGAATAGTCAGAATAGATAGGACGGAGTTTATGCACTAAACTTTGCATGCTCTTTCTTTTTCTTCTATTCTTTTCTTTCTTTTTTTTTTTTTGAGTTGGAGTCTTATTCTGTTGCCCAGGCTGGAGTGCAGTGATACGCTCACGGCCACCACAGCCTAATCCTGCTGGGCTCAGGTGATCCTTCCACCTCAGCCTTCCAAGTAGCTGGAACTAAAGGCGCACACTACCACGCCTAGTTTTTTGATTTATTGTGGAGATGAGGTCTCGCCAAGTTGCCCAGGCGGGTCTCAAACCCGTGGGCTCAGGCAATCCACTCACCTCGACCTCCCAAAGCACGGGATTACAGACTGAGCCACCAAGCCCTGCCCCTTTTTTGATTTATTATAGAGATGAGGTCTCACCAAGTTTCCCAGGCTAGTCTCGAACCTGGTCTCAGGCAATCCTCTCACCTTGTCCTCCCAAAGTGCTGGGGTTATAGGCGTGAGCCACTGTGCCCAGCTGCATGTTCTTTCTAAAAGAGCACCTTCTTGGGCCATTTGTTTTGCTTTATGTACCCTTGTGATAAATTTGATTATCTGGTTTCCAAGCCCAAAACAATGCATCTGAAGCAGTAATTAAAGGGAAGTCAGTCTACAGGCAGGCATATTGATGGTTGCAATATATGAAAACTGAAAGTACAGGAAGACTCAGGAGATTTAGTTAACTTCCACTAGATGGCTTGGTTTTAAAAACTTGTTGAAGTGATTTTTTTGAGCTGTTTCCTCAGAGCAATCTTTTTTGGAATTAAAATTCAATTTTTCATGAAACTGTTGAATTCCAATTGCAAGACAAACCCAGGAACTCAAACCACCAAACATTCTAGGAAGGAGCCTTCCAATAGGCCTGAGATTTTTAGCAAAAAGAAAACAATTTCCCATTTGGCTGTTACTCATGAATTAGTATATTCTAAACACCTTTTTAGTAAGGAATTTGACAAGTTTACTCTAAATATGAAACAGCCAAATGTGTTTGCTACAAATGAGGTATTTGTAACAAAAGGAAAAGATAATCCAAGCACTTAAATTAATAGAGGAGGCTATGGCAGGCCCAGCTTCCTGTGTCACTCTCTAGAGGAATTTGTACTTAATTTTGTTAAGTACAAAATTCATTTACAATGAGAATATTATGTAGGTTATAAATTTACTTCTTGATAGTGCCCTTGATCCCTGTCAGGATATGGAATATTTGGAAGAAATTGAAGTTGAATATGGAAATGTTATTTATTCAACGCAGTGAGATGGGTTTGTGTTGGAAACTTATTGAAGAGTTTTACTGAGTGGCTTTCATCAAGCTGTTAAAATCAAGGGTTGAAAGCCCTTGTCAATCAATAGTATAAGCTTAGTCCTTTAATCAGTTGATTACAATTATTTTCCTTGACCTGAATAATATTGATCAATAGTACTAATCTAATAGGCACTTGGGTATAAAGTCGATTATGCTGGTTTCAAGACAGCTTTTTGTTCCTGCTCAAGACCCATATTTTTGTATAACTGGTTTTCTTTCACCATTAAAATGTCATGTGGAAAAGTCCAGGGATACAGTCATATAGACTCTGCCCTGAAGATACATGTGTTTTAAAGCATACTTATGAGAAATGTTCACCATAATACCTCTGAATCCCTAAGAAAGTGAAAGAATTTCATTCTGTTGAATGAAGCTGTAAAACATTTATAAAATATACTATTTTATATAGTTTTATAAATTTTAATACAATTTTATAAATGTTTATCCAACATGTTAAAATAAAAACAAAAAACTTGTTGAAAATGATATCTGTTTATATAGGAATGAACTCTTAGTAATCCCAAATTGTGCATTCTTTACACAAGGCATTTACAAAATTAAGATTTTTCTATGTTATAGTCATGGGTTCTCAGGTCAGTAACTCAGAAGGTGCAAAGCAGATGGCTTGTCTCTGCTCTTCAGTATCTGAGGCCTCAGCTGGGAAGACTCTAAGGTTGGGGATAACTCAAGGGCTAGGGGCTGGAGTCATTTGAAGGCTCATTCACTTAAATGATTGGCACCTGAGTGGGGAGGGCTTGGAGACGGGGACTGCTGACTGGAAAGCCTTAGACCTTTCAGAGATGCTTGGCTTTTTTGCAACATGGTGGTCTCAAGGTAGTTAGACTTCTTAAGATGTGACTTAGGGCCCAAAACATGAGTGTCCCATTGAACAAGGGAGAGGCTGCCATCACCTTTATGAGCTAGCCTCGGGAGTTAAACAGTCTCAATTCTGTTGCGTTTTTTGGTTAAAAGCAAGTAATATAATCAGCCCTGATTCAGGAGGAGAGAAAATAGACCCTCATCTCTCAATGGAAGGAATGTCAAAGAATTTGTAAATATGTTTAAATAAACCACGGTCCACCCTTTTGTTAAAAATTACTTTCATTACTCTGACATTTAAAATACATTTACCAGCCGGGCTCGGTGGCTCAGCCTGTAATCCCATGCCTTTGGGAGGCTGAGGTGAGTGGATTGCCTGAGCCCGCAGGTTCGAGACCCACCTAGGCCGCGAGACCTCATCTCTACAATAAATCAAAAAAATTAGCCGAGCGTGGTAGTACACGCCTGTAATTCCAGCTACTTGGAAGGCTGAGACGGAAGGATTGTCGGAGCCCAGCAGGTCGAGGCTGCGGTGGCCGGGAGCAGCCACTGCACTCCAGTGTGGGCAACAGAGTGAGACTCCAACTCAAAAAATAAAATAAAATAAAATGCACTTATCCACTCCCAAGATGTCCCAAATTGTATCAAGTTGTCTCTTATGGTATCAGGTTCAAGGCTGAGGGCCAGAAGCTCATCATCTAACTCAGTTTAGGTGTATTTCCTTAAGTAGAGTTCCTGCAGTCTGAAGTCCTTTAAACTAAAAGGTGAGTTACCTGCCCCTCAATACCCAACATGCAGTGGTGATCCAGGGGTAGGATACCTACAGTAGACACTCCTGTTCAAAGAGGGGAGAGGGATGAGAGGCACATAGCAGTCACTGACCATCTGGGTTTGCACCTAAGTAGCTTTCTGAATCTGCTTCCTGCCCACAAAAGGGAGTCTAGAAGCCTCTTTGAATTTTTTAATGTCTCTGTCCCTTTCAGTCCAGTCATTTGGAATCTTGGTGGATTCACTGTACCTCAATTTATAATCTACATATTAGACAGAAACCACACCCACAAACTTCTGCAAAATAAGCTTCCCTGTATCTTGGCCTTCTTGTGCGCTACTGTGGGACAGGACCCTTAAGACTCTTAGGAGTCCTGTTTAATGGAGAGAATTTGTAAAGTCTGCCGTGAAGATCTTGAGAGAGTCTTTACTCTGTCTAGAAGATGCTATGAAGCATGCCCTAGATCTTTCTGAGGTTTTAACAGAATTTTACAATCCCACTCTGGATTTGATCCATTGCCCTAAAACCATTTCTTAATTTGAGAATAATTTGCCATCTGTAGAAGCTGGGAATAAAAACCAGTTTTATTTTTAAGCCCAGCAATTGCAGGCTTTACATTTCCTCTCAGTTTTACATGAAAGCTGAACAGTTCTTTATTAAGGACTTCTCTCCTCTCACATTTTTTCCATAGACAGTGAGAGGAAGCCAGCTGGCACTTTCAATATTCTGTCTAGAAATCTTTTTTTTTTTGAGTTGGAGTCTCACTTGGTTGCCCAGACTGGAGTGCAGTGGCCGCTCCCGGCCACCGCAGCCTCGACCTGCTGGGCTTGGGCGATCCTTCCGCCTCAGCCTTCCTAGTAGCCGGAATTACAGGCATCATGTGCTACCACACCTGGCTGATTTTTTGATTTATTGTAGAGATGAGGTCTCACTGCCCAGATGGTTCTCAAACCCGCGGCTCAGGCAATCCACTCACCTTATCTAGATCATTTGCATTTGCTAGGTATCTAGATCATTTAAATTTGCATGATAAACCTGCATTTGCTAGGTACGATTTCTGTTGTCTACCTTTCCATAGGCAACAGTGTTGTCAAATTTTCTGCCACTTCACCACAAGGGTCCCCTTTCCTTCAACTTGCGATAATGTTTTCCCTACTTTCCTCAGAACCTGGCTGACCCCCTCCTTTAAAGCTGTCTCCTCTAGGCCCTTCTAGCTTCCACCCACCTCCCAGAGCCAGTGCCAGCTATTTTAGATTGTGTTACAGGAGCATCCCACTTCTCGTTCCAAATTTGTATTCCAGTTACTATTGCTATGTAACAAACCACCCCAGACTTAGTGGAGAGAAACAACCATCACTTTATTATGTTCCTAGATTCTGTGGGTTAAGAACCTGGAAAAGGCACAGTGAGACCAGCTTGCATCTGTTCTACAATTCCTGGGGCCTCTGTTGGGAAGGTTGAAATGCTAAGGATTACTCAGTAAATAGGAGTTGGAATTACCAGAACCCTCATATACTCACTTGACAGGACACAAACCAGGACTGATGACCAGAGCATATACATAGGACCTCTCTGAGAGACTTGTCTTCCTCACAACATGGCCACCTCAGGGCAGTCAGCTTGCTTACCTGGTGGCCCCAGGCACTTTGCTGCCTTCAAGTGGGTTATCTGTAAAGGGGTAAACTCTGAGTTATGCCAAGCCACACAGTATTTCCATGATAAACCTGCACAGTTAAGCTTTCTGATTTATAGCTAGCTGAGGAATAAAGAGAGAACAAGAGATGAAGAGTGGGGAGAGTAGAGAAGGAGGGAGATTGGAAGAGACAGATGAACAGAGAACAGAGAGACAAAGTGAAAAAGAAAGTCACCGGGCATCCTGCAAAAAGCCAGAACAACTGCCTTCCATATTTCTGAATGGAAAACAGAATGAACAGGATGTTCTCCATCAAGGAGCAGCCAAATTAATTTGTTGATTGAGATCAAAAGAGCATAAATATTATAACTCTGTAGTCAAACCAAAAAAACTGAAGTAGGGAATAGTAAACCCAAAAAACCAAATGTATATCTCAAAATGCAAGCAAAAACCAGAAGAAATGAAGTAACCACTACAATTTCATGAATGCTCCTTTGTACGTCAGGCATATCTTTGGTCAGAGGGAAAAAACTCAAGTTAATGAAGTCCCTTAGAGGTGTATGTATAGAACAGTAACCAAAGAAAAGGGGAGAGCGTCCCACCAACCATGGAGCAGCTGTTACTGGGAGAAAGTTTGAAATAAAGACGCCCAGAGTGAAAACAAACCATGAAGCACTGTGGACAAGGCATAGAGTCTCCTCCCTAATTAGTCCTGGTTAGTTTAAAGTACTTAATCAGCATTTTTTAAAAATTAACTCTTTTTGAAGTAATTTTTTGTATCTGCTATGTGTAAAAATAACAAGAAATGTAAGGTATATGTTAGCATAACTAGTCTCTACCATTTAAAAATTGTGTTATGGCAGGGCTTGGTGGCTCAGCCTGTAATCCCGCACTTTGGGAGGCCGAGGTGAGTGAATTGCCTGAGCCTACGAGTTCGAGACCCGCCTGGGCAACTTGGGGAGACCTCATCTCTACAATAAATCAAAACAATTAGCTGGGCGTGGTAGTGCGTGTCTGTAGTTCCAGCTACTTGGAAGACTGAGAGAAGGATCACCGGAGCCCATCAGGTCGAGGCTGCGGTGGCTGGGAGTGGCCACTGAACTCCAGTCTGGGCAACTGAGAGAGACTGTAACTCAAAAAAAAAAAAATTGTGTTATTAGAGCCAGGCTAAAGTCTCCATGATCAGCAATGATACTTGTTTTTAGTCCTATAATACTCTTTATACAGTGGAGGAAATCTGTTCTCTCCTTTATCCACAACACTTTGCTGCCAAAGATTACTTGGTGGTTAGAAAAAATTAAAACTAGCCGGATGTGGTAGCACACAACTGTAGTCCCAGCTACTCAGGAGGCTGAGACAGGAGGATCACTTTACGCTAGGAGTTCAAGACCAACTTGGACAACATAGAGACCCCATCTCTTAAGAAAAAAGAAACCTGAGATTGTAGTGATAGAATGATGGAATAATGGAATAATACAATTGAGTATTTACCAACTTTGAAAAGTGTTGTTTTATATACCATGGGGGATTATAAAATAAAAATGATATAAATATAAACTTCATACTTACTTTGCAAAAGTGAAAGCCATCAGGCCATTACTTTGCTAAGCTCTGGTCTGGCCATATGACTCTTTGAGCTATGGCCACCATTTTCCTAAGTTTTAGTCCCCTTTCCTACCTTGGGGAGGTGACTGTCTGTCTGTCTGTCTCTCTCTCTCTAATTACTTTCTAAATAAACTATATTTTTCTAATCTAAAAAAGAAAAAGTGAAAGCCATCAAGCCTGACCCCAAGGAGATAATTCTAGTTGGACAAGCACACAAATAACATGTAAATGTGACCTATTAATAAACTGAGTTATATTGATGCGTTTCTTACTAGTGAACCATCCTTATGCTTATGGAATATACTCTCTTGGTCATGGTAATTACCTGGTTGAATCCAGTTTGCTAATTATTTTAGATTTTTTGCATAGGTACTTATAAGTTAGGTTGACCTTGGAAGTGTGTGAGAGAGAGTGACAGACACTGACTCAACAAGTGTTGCTACTAGGAATAAATAAAATGAGTCAGTATGGTAGGTGTAGTTTCTATCTTTTTCTACGTTATAGAGAATTTTAGGTAAAATAAGAATTACCTGGGCTTATAACATAGTCTGTGCCTAGTAACAATTTAGGAAAGTTTTTTTTTGACAATGTAAAAACACTTTACCCTAGTTATACATTTATTGTTTTATCTCTTCTTTAAATCAATTTTAGTAATTTGTATTTTCCTATAAAATCATGCATGTCACAAACTTTAATTCATTAATATGAAGCTACAAATGTTCTTATAATTTCTAAAGTCAAAACATCTTGCTTAAATCCCTTTCTCATTCCCAACATTTGATATTTGTGTTTCTCCTTGTTTCTTCCTTGTTGACATTCTGCCAAGTCTTTTCAAAAAACCAGTTCTTTAATTTATTATGCATGTTATTTTTCTCATTCATAAATGTATGCTTTCATCTTAATTAATTTTTATTTTATTTTCTTCTTTTCTGGCATTTTCTGTTGACTACTTCCCATCTTTCTTATTTAATAATAAAATTTTTTTTTTTTTTTTTTTTGAGTAGGAGTCTCACTCTGTCACGCAGGCTAGAATACAGCACCATGCTCATGACCACTGCAGCCTCAACCTGCTGGACTCAGGCTATCCTTCCACATAGCTGGAACTACAGGCACGTGCCACCATACCTGGCTAACTTTTTGATTTATTGTACAGATGAGGTCTTGCCAAGTTGCCTGGGTTAGTCTGGAACCTGCAGGCTCAGGCAGTCCTCTCACCTCGGCTTCTCAAAGCTTGGATTATAGACGTGAGCCACCGTGCCCGGCCAATATAAGTATTTAAGACAGTGTATTTTCTTCTAAATATAGCTTTGACTGCATCCCATGAATTTTGATGTGTAATGTTCTCTTTCTCATTAACTTCCTTATTATTTATAATTGCAACTTTAATCTCTTTAATCTGAGAGTCACTTAAAGAGGCTTTTTTTAAAATTCTCAATGATAAAGTTGTTTATTGCAGTGTTCCTTTGTGGCCTAATACATAACAAACGTATGTAAATGTTTCAGAGACCATAACAAACATTTTTAAAAGTTTCACAAAACTCTACAAATCTGTTGGTTGCTCAGCCTCTCTGCCTTCATTTGCTTTTTGTTCGCTTGAACTGCTAAAGACTGGATCACCCACTAAAATCATGAATCAGTCATTTCTTTTTGTATTATAACAGCTTTTGCTTCATATATTTTAGTATCATGTTGTCTAATGCATAAAGACTGATTTTTTTAATTTTTAAGTTGTATTTTTTGTCAATATAAAACAAAAAATGATTTGTTTTTTAGCCTTGAATTTTACTTTGTCAGGTATTATTCTTCCCATCCCTACTTTCTTTCTGGTACATCTTTGTCCATTCTTTTATTTCTGAGCTTTCCATATCTTTTTTTTTTTTTTTTTTTTTTTTTTTTTTTTTTTTTTGGTACTTCTTTTATAAACAGAGCATAGTTAAATTTTATTTTGTTTTATTTTATTTTTGAGTCAGAGTCTCTGTCACCCTGGCTGGAGTGCAGTGGCATGCTTACAACCACTACAGTCTCAACCTGCTGGGCTCAGGCTATCCTTCTGCCTCAGTCTTCTAAGTAGCTGGAACTACAGGCGCACGCTTCCACATCCAGCTTTCTTTTGATTTATTGAAGAAATGAGGTCTTGCCAAGTTGTCCAGGCTGGTCTCGAATCCTTGACTCAGGTAATCCTCTCACCTCGGCCTCCCAAAGTGCTGGTAAATATTATTTTTATTTAATCTGTGAGTCTTTATCACCCAATAAAAAAGTTATATCCGATTCTCATTTCTCATAAAAACACAAAAAATTATTTTTAAATTCAGTCATGTTGGCTGGGCTCCATGGCTCAACTGTAATCCTAGATCTTTGGGAGGCCAAGGCGAGTGGATTGCCTGAGCCTGCAGGTTTGAGACTAGCCTGGGCAACTTGGCAAGACCTCGTCTCTAACAATAAATCAAAAATTAGCTTATAGTTTCAGCTACTTGGAAGGCTGAGGTAGAAGGATCGCTGGAGCCCGACAGGTTGACGCTTGGGTGGCCATGAGCATGTCACTGCACTCCAACCTGGGTGATGGAGTGAGACTCCAACTCAAAATAAAATAAAAAATTCAATCATATTATTTAAATGGTATTTTTATGCTCCTGTGCTATTTCTTTCTTTTTTCTAGTTGCTACATTGGTCAAGTTTTATTTATTCTCTTTTTACTAATGGTTAGAATGTTATAAATTCTTTATCATTTTAATAATGATTACTATTGAATATTAAACTGATCTTTCTTAATCAATACCTAGAATAAAATGGATCTACTTATCTCCTCCTGTGAATGATTAGCAAATTAATATGAATTTCTTTCCTCTCCTCTCCTACACCTTACTACATTTTTAGACAAAACAACTTTAAAAAAAAAAAAAAAAAAGACTATACCTGCATGATCAATGTTTGTATACCTAACCCTGAATTGTACCCCACATCTTTATAATAAAAATTTTTTTTAAAAAATATACATCTGAGTTTTATTTTTGCATGTAAATAACTTATTTTTTGTGACTAAGTACTTGAAGTTTTTTTTACTTATTCTAGAAATTTGAAATTCCTCTGGGCTTCACATCCATATGATTCTCTGTTAAGTTTGTCTGGTACCTGTGATTACTTTCCATCTAAAGACTCAAATCTTTCAGGCATGGAAAATTTTTCTTGTATTATTATTTAATTTTTTGCAGCATCCATTCTGTTACTACTTCCATTGGGTATTTAACTTCTCACGTCTGTCTTTCAGGATATTTCCTTTTCCAGTATTGGCCTGTTTTGTACTTATTTCATAAATGAAAAGACAGAGACTTTTCTAGTCTGCTCTCTTGCACTCGTTCTATTGCAGAGAACATCTGCTCTAATACCTCTTTTAGAACTGCTGATCTTTGTACTTATTTAGTTGTATTCACTGTTTGGTCCTTCTTAATGAGAGGCTGAGAGATATGAGAATCATAGCATGGAAATTCCATAGATTATGAGAGAGAGGGAGGCAGCTTGGGGGAAGGGGAACCTTGATAAGGAGTTTCCCTTTTGTTCAAAGAAACTTTCTATGGGTTGTGGCTACCCAAAGATAACTAAGGAAGTGGCCCCTTCCCTACCTGAAGTACTTCCACAGAATTACTTGCATCTGCATGATATTGTAAAATTTTAAAATTATATTTTCAATGATAAAGTTTTGCTGACATATTTTCACTTAGAGCATAAGACTCTTGAAGACAGAGGGACTTTTTGCTTATCTACCTATTTGTACCCCAGAGCTTCTACTGTTTGATCCTTACCACAATCCTATGCAGTAGACAAGGCGTTACCCTTATTTTGCAGCAAAGGAGACAGATACTTCAAGAAATTAAAGATTCACTAGAGATCACATGGCTGAGTTGGGATTAACACCCAGGCCATCCCTTATCCACCACTCCCCACTTACCATCCCGCCTCCCAGAACTAAAGGAGACATTCTGGTGCTGTTTGTCCTGCCTTGGTGGCAACAGTGGCTTAATTTTTCATAATTTCTATAGTAGTACAAATAAAGTGCTGTTTTCCTCTTTTCTTTTGGGACTCTGACACACCACAGGCCTGGGCATACACATGAAGAATTCCTGCCCATAGCAGATAAAAGCTACCCAGACAGGGAGTAATAGGGGGAGGGAAGGAGGGAAGCCCTGAGATGGGGTGAAGGGTAAGAACAGAGTCATAAGCTCCTATCCTCTGGCCCAGGCAGCTTCTTAGGAAGGGATCCTCTAGCCCCATGGTTTCAGCATTCAGTGCCGAATCTCTCTCTTTTCCCTGAGCCCCTGCAGCCAAAACTCCTGGGATATGCAGGCAGAGTTACTTCTGTTGGAATTCTCATTTCATTAGGCTTTAATCAAGCTCTCCTGTGAAGTGCTACATAAATTCAGTTTTGATTCTCACATATAAAATAATCAAACAGAGTGAAGCACAATAGACATTAAATGTTTTTAAAGTGAAAATGATTTTTTTTATTTAATAATATAAAAATCATTTGGATGCAGTACATCTAAGTGGCAGAAAGATTGTTATATATTACCAATGGCCCCAGAAAGCCCACAATCTACGTAGGTTGGTAAATACGTTCCAATTTCTTGAATATCTTTCCTTCTTTCCATTAGGCACTAACACTGGCATTCTCTAAAATCAATCCAAGAATTCACTTCCTCTGAAAATGTATTAATAGAAATATGTATATTTATATTAATTCATTTATATATGATATTTGAAAAAACCTATTGTGTTAGAAAGAACATCAGCATCTTTGGTACATGCATCCCAAGCCCAGGCTTCCTGGCACTGTGCTTGACCCACTGGCTACCTTGTCCATGCTGCCTACCTACCTGCCTGCCTGATTGACAGCACCTGTGGCAGCCAGGAAATGGCACTTTGGTATTTTCTGCAAGAGAAGAGCAAACCAAGAATGAGAAATCACTCTGGCTTCTCCTTTTTGACCAAAGTAGAATATCTAGGGATCAAAACAACCAAGGAGCTGTGTTTTTAAATTTTACTTGTAATATATAAAATTTACTTTTGTTGTTGTTAGTGGTGGTATACAGGTGTATGAGTCTTAACACATGCATAGATTTGTGTAACCACTGCCACATTCAGGATACAGAGTAGTTCCATTGCCCCCAAAAAACTCCCTTGTATCAGACTCCTCTCAACCCAAACCCTGGCAACTATTGATCTGTTGTTCATCCTTAGAGTTTTGTCTTCTACAGAATATCATACTAATAGAATAATATCATTAGGTTAAAATATCCCAGTGAGCCGGGCTCGGTGGCTCAGCCTGTAATTCTGCGCCTTTGGGAGGCTGAGGTGAGTGGATTGCCTGAGCCCATGGGTTCGAGACCCGCCTGGGCAGTGAGACCTCATCTCTACAATAAATCAAAAAATCAGCCGGGCGTGGTAGCACATACCTGTAATTCTGGCTACTTGGAAGGCTGAGGCGGAAGGATCGCCGGAGCCCAGCAGGTCGAGGCTGCGGTGGCCAGGAGCGGCCACTGCACTCCAGTCTGGGCGACAGAGTGAGACTCCAACTCAAAAAAAAAAAAAAAAAAAATATATATATATATATATATATATATATATATATATATCCCAGTGGGGTCTCCAAATGTTAGATCAGACCCGTTGGGAGGGTGTCTAGTCTGCAATTCAGTGCTGCACAAAAGAGACAAATAATTGCACAGAAGTTAGATGGGAAAATATAGTTTATTTCGAAAGTAAATTAGAGAGAAGAGAGAGGAAATTCACCTCCCCAAGGTAGGGGAGGGACAAAGGCTAGGAAACATGGCAGCCATAGCTCAAAGAGCCACGTGTACACCAGGGTTTAACAAAGCAATGGCCACTGTTGTTTGAAACTGAATGCCTTTTAACCCTTTCCTCTGATGAGAGCAGGTCGTTAAGGTAATTGGGCAGAGGTCTGCTCCATGATATCATGGAGGGTGGGTAAGCACAGGTACTGACATCAGGTGATGAACAGCAGGCAGGTGGGTGGGTTAGTCACATGATTACTGCCATGGTGATGGGGTCTGTGCCATGAAGATCATAAAGGGCTGATTAGGTTAACTTGGGTGTGATGGATGGAGGCAAATACTTGAAATAGAAAAAAAGCTAATTAATTAGTACTAAACAAGCTGGGGAGGGGATTGTAAAACAATTATCAATAGCTACCTCTGAGAAACCAGTTCTGTCCTTGGCTAGTGATTAGAGTGTAAATTAAAGTGAACTGCTAGAAAAACATGATAGATCTAGTCAATGTTGAAAATGACTGCTCATTGGGCGCATTGACTCCATGTTATGTCCTTTCACATACAATATGTAACCTTTTGAGACTGGCTGCTTTCACGCAACATAATGCCTTTGAGATTTATCACTGTTGCATATCAATAATTGGCATCATTAATTCGTTCCTTGTTATTGCCGAATAGCAAGCATTCCATTATATAGATGCAATACAGTTTGTTTATTCATTTGTCTGTTCATGGGTATTCAGGTTGTTTCCAGCTTTCAATGATGATTATTAGAATTGTTATAAACATTCATTATAAGTTTTTGTGTGAACTTGTTTTTATTTCTCTAGAATAAACGCCTAGGAGTAAGATTGCTGTTTCATAGGGTAATTCTGTTTAACTTTTGAGTTAACCACCAAACTGTTTTCACAGTGGCTATACCATTTTTCATTTTTACCACCAATGTATGTGAATTCCTATTGTTCTGTGTCTTCACCAGCATTTGGTATTGTCACTTCTTGTCCTCTGTTTTGTGTGGTTTTTATTTTAGCCACTCTGATAGGTTGGGCTGCTAATGTTGAATGTCTTTTCATGTGCTTATTTGCCACCTATATGCCTTCTTTGGTGAAGTAATTTCAAATATTTTTTAACTAAGTTGTTTGCTTTCTTATGTTTTAAAAGTTTTTATGTTTTATTTTTTTTGAGTTGGAGGTCTCACTTCATCACCCGGACTGGAGTGCAGTGTCACGCTCCCAGCCACAGCCGCCTCTACCTGCTGGGCTCCTGCAATCCTTCCACCTCAGCCTTCCAAGCAGCTGGAATTACAGGCGCGCGCTACCACGCCCAGCTAATTTTTTGATTTATTGTAGAGATGAGGTCTCACCAAGTTCCCCAGCGGGTCTCAAACCCACAGGCTCAGGCAGTCCACTCACCTTGGCCTCCCAAAGCGCAGGATTACAGGCTGAGCCACCGAACCTGGCCAAGAGTTTTTAATATATTCTGAATACACTCCTTTATCAGATATATCGTTGCAAATATTTTCTCCCAGTCTGTGGCTAGTCTTTTACTCCCCCACCAGTGTCTTTCTCAGAGCAAAAGTTTTAAATTTAATGAAGTTCAGTTTATCAGTTTTTTTCTTTATGGATTGCATTTTTGGTGTCATATCTAAAAAATCTTTACCAAACCCAAGGTCACAAAGATTTTCTTCTAAAAGTTTTCTAGTTTTACATTTTGAAATTAGATCTATGGTCCATTTTTAATGACTTTTTTATTAATGTGAGATTTAGGTAGAAATTTATTTCTATTGACATGGGAATATCCAAGTGTTCCAAGTTATCCATATATCCAAACTGTCCTTTCTTTATTATTGAATTGCCTTTGCACTTTGGGAAAAATTCATTGACCATATTGATGTGTGTCTGTTTCTGGTTTATGTTTTTATTCCTTTCCAAGTTTATTGCCTTAATGTAGCTTTAGCAAGCTGTAAGTATTAAAGTCAGCTACTGTGAGTCCTCTCAATCTTATTCTTCATTTCAAAATTGTGGCTATTCTAGTTCTTTTGCCTTCAATATATAATTTAGAATCAACTTGTTGATATCTATTTTTTAAAAAACCCTGCTGGGGTTTTGGTTGGGATTCCATTAAATTAGGTGAATTTGGGGAAAATTGGTATCTTAACAACATTGAGTTTTATAATCCATGAACACTTTATTTCTCTTCATTTATTTAGGTTTTCTTTTATTCCTTTCATCAGCATTTTCATTTTACTTCTAAAACATTTTATTGTTTTTAACATATAAGTTCTACACGTTTGTGTTTGAGGGGTTGTAGATGGTTTTGTTTTTAAATTTCTATTTCTAGTTGTTCATTGCTAGTATGTAGAAATATATTTGTGTGTTGGCCTTGTATCCTGTGACCTGACTAAACCCACTTATTAGTTCCAGGAGCTATTTTGTAGATTCTTTGGTATTTTCTATGTAGAGGCTCATATAATCTGGAAATAGAGACTTTTTTTTTTTCTTTTCAATCTGAATGTTTTTTTATTTCTTTATCCTGCCTTACATCACTGGTAGGGCTTCCAATATAATGTTACATAGCAGTGGTGACAGTTAAGATCTTTGTAGTGTTCCCTATCTTAGAAGAAACATTCAGTCTTTCTCCAGGAAGTATGATGTTAGCTGTGGCATTTTTGTAGATGTCATTTATCAGATTGTGTTCTCTTCTAAATCTGACTTGCTGAGAAATTTTTATCATGAATGGATGTTGAACTTTGTCAAGTGCTTTTTCTGCATCAACTGATATCACTGGGTTTTCTTTTTTACTTTACCCTTTTATTCTGTCATTACCTTGATTTATTTTTGAATACTGAACTAGCCTTGTAGTTCTTAGATAAATTCCACTTGGTCATGTTGTATTACTGTTTTTATATATCATTGGATTCAATCTGCTAACATTTTGTTGACCATTTTTACATTTATGTTAATGAAGGATATCAGTATATACTTTTCTTGTACTGAAGTGTCTATTTTTGGTATCAGGATAATGCTAGCCTGATAAAATGAGTAAGGAAGTGTTCCCTTCTCTTCTATTTTCTGGAGGAGAGAAGGCAAATTGGTGTTACCTCTTTAAATGTTTGGTTAAAACATTTGGGCCTGGGTTTTCTTTTTCTTTTCTTTTCTTTTTTTTTTTTTTAAAGAAAGAAAAGTTTATTTAAAAGTAAATTAAAGGGAGAAAGAGAAAGAAGAGAGAAGATTCACCTCCCCAAGGTGGGGGAGGGGGCCAAAGCCAGGAAGCATGGCGACAGCCTTAACTCAAAGAGCACATGGCTACACCAGAGTCTAGCAAGGGAATGGCCCGGGTTTTCTTTTCCAAAAGGTTTTTTAACTACGAATATAATATATTCAACAGATATAGAACTATTTAGGCTATCTAGGTCTTCTTGGATGACTTTTGGTAGTTTTGGCTCTTAAGGAATTATTTGGTTTTATCTAAGTTGTTGTATAAGTTTTTATACATGGAGTTGTTCCAATTATTCCCTTATTGTCATTGTAATGTCTGTGTGGTCTGTAGTGATAGCCCCTCTTTCATTCCTGATATTAGTAATAAAGTTTTCTCTCCTATTTTTCTTTTGCACTAGAGGTTTATCAATTTTACTG
This sequence comes from Carlito syrichta, assembly GCF_000164805.1. Lineage (NCBI taxonomy): Eukaryota > Metazoa > Chordata > Mammalia > Primates > Tarsiidae > Carlito > Carlito syrichta. Next base: position 229,429 of record NW_007080011.1, on the reverse strand, counting down.
ATTCTTTGAAAAAAAACTCTTTGTTTCATTGATTTTTTTTTTCTGCTTTTCTGTTTCCAATTTCTTTCATTTCTGCTCATTATTATTTTGTTCCATCTGCTTGTTCCATGAAACTTGAAGATTAAAGTCATCAGGGTTACTGAGAAAAATCATTACCAAAAAAAAATTTGTTTTAAAAAAAAAGACAGTATCTGGAGTCAGTGTACCCAATGAGCAGCCATTTTAACATTGCCTACCTCTGTCATGTTTCTCTGGCAGTTCACTTTAATTTGCCCTCTAATCACTGGCCAAGGACAGAACCAGTTTCTCAGAGGTAGTTATTGATAATTCCTTTACAGCCCCTCCCCAGCTTGCTTTGTAAATAAGTTTACCTAATCAGCCTTTCAAGACCTTCATGACACAGACTCCATCAACATGGCAGCAATCATGTGACTAACCCATCCATCTGCTTGCTGTCCATCACCTGATGTCAGTATCTGTGCTTACCTGTCCCTTTCGTGATGATGTGGAACAGACCACCACCCAATCACCTTAATGACCTGCTTCCATCAAAGGGAAGCTTTAAAAGGCATTCAACTTTAAACAGCAGCCACCATTGTTTTGTTAAGCACTGGCCAGGCCATGTGTTCTTTCAGCTATGTTTTCTTAGCTTTGGTCCCCTCCCTTACCTTGGGGAGGTGAACCTCCTCTCTTGCTCTCTCTAGCCATTCACCATTGCTTTGCTAAGCTATGGTCTGGCCACATGGCTCCTTGAACTATGGCCACCATGTTCCTAGTTTTGTCCCCCTTGCCTACCTTGGAGAGGTGAATCTTCTCTCTCTCTCTCTCTAATTTACTTTGTAAATAACTATATTTTTCAATCTAAAAGAGAGAGAGAGAGAGAGATGGTGTATTGCTATGATGCCCAGGCTTAATTCGAACTCCTGGGCTCATGTGATCCTACTGATCCTAGCTGGATTACAGGCATGCAGTAGGATGGCCAGCTCTAAAATGTAGTCTTAAATTCATTATTTTAAGGACTATCTTAATAGTTTCCCATGCATTGTCTCTTTGCAGTTGACTGGTCTAAGTGTCTCCAATGGAAAGGACCAACTTGTAGTTTTCCATACAAAAGACAACAAAGACCTCATTGTCTGCCTCTTCAGTAAACAGCCAACCCATGAGAGTCGAATTGGAGAACTTGTTGGAGTGCTGGTGAATCATTTCAAGAGGTAAAGTGTGATTGTTATAACTAAGACAAGTTTTGAATATACAAAATGTTTAATAATAATTGTCACTGAACTTGTTTTGTGCCAGTTTTAATGTTTTGAGTTATTTTTCTCCATAAGGACAACTTAAATCATGTGTTTCACAGAAGGTAAAATTAGCATCCTAGCTTAGTTTCACGATTAAGAATGATCCTCTACTTTTCCAGCCTCCAGCTGAACCAACAATGAGAGATTTCCCTAATGGTGATTTTTTTTTCACTGCCATTCCAAATGTAATTATATCCAAAAGATATAAAGATTACTTTATATTCCTATTGTCACAGCTTCTCATCTACCCCAAATATAGTTAGTTAATGTGTCCACTATGACTGTGAAACAAACTAGAAGGCAGATTTAGGATGATACGTAGATCCATGAAGACTGAAGTAATTCCTGAGAGAAGGAGTAGCCACGGCAAAAACATGGAGTCATGATGAACTTGTCATATTCTGAGAACTTCATAGTAAGCCTAGATAATACCTGGGGTGTAGGTAGTAATGAACAATGATGTATGAAATATTAACAAAAAGCAGATTCTGAGGATGTTGGGACCAGTGGCTGGATAATTTTAATCAGGGGAATTATTTTGTTTGGTTATTTGTTGCAGTTGTTTTAGAGATGGGGTTTTTCTTCCCATAATAGTTCATGAAGCATTTGGGTAGGTATCTCTCCAAAGTCAGATGTTCTCTTTGTGTCGTGCTGCCTTTGCCCCCTGGCACCCACCATAATGCTGACAGAAGACTACTCATCAAAATCAGTGACTGAGGAATGATACAAGTGTTCATTCCTTTTTCTTCCTAAAAGACATTTTCTGAGTTCCCAGAAGTAATCAAGTACTCCTTACTAGTGTGTTTTTAAGATTAGACATAGCTTCTTTTTCTCTTAACAAAGACATGTTTAGAATCAGATGTCTACTTGTCTAATTCTACTGTGGTCATTTTTGCTGATAAATGTATAATTTTAGAGGTGGGTTACACAGAACATTTAGTTGATTAAATCTTGTATTTTGGATCAAATTGAATCTTTAAATATTTTATATAACACTATATATTATTTTACTTATAGTACTATAAGTAAAATAGTGCTTAATGGTCATCTGATAGAAAAAAACTAAGACTCTAACTAAGAAATTACCAAAAAATAATAATAAACACATAGGCCTTTGAAAAATTCCATTCCATTTGCCAAATACGCATAAAGCTAAGAAAAGCACTTACCAGACTAAGTGAAGACTCATGGGGGCCCAGATTTCATCTGTACACAGACCACTTATGTACTTCATCCTGACTTGTACCCCACATCTTTAAAATAAAATATAAAGAAAAGAAAAATGCTAAAGAGTTTAGAATGTAAGAGAAAGACATGAAGAAGGTAGCACTGCAATAAATGTGTATAACTTAAATAAGCAATCTTATCTTCCTGCTAATAATTAGTCATAACAAAGTATACACAATTAAAGGAATTATAATTTGTTCCTTTAATATAGGTTTGTGTACTAATGAATAAAACAGTTTTTGCCTGAAAAGTTGAAGTATTTTGTCTCAATCTGGGTCCTTGTTTAAGTTGATTTTTACTTCTGTTAAATGCCTTCTACTAGTGACGGAAGTATGTGAATCTGGTTCTAAAATTCATCAAATGCTTTCTTTTCTAGCATATGCATGCTGAGATACATTTCTAAGTATATGCCTCCTATTTTTAGTATCTGTACTAATTTCTTTAATGTTCATAAATATAAGGAGAAGACTGATGTTTCTATCTGATGAATTAAGCAATCAAGTAGAAATGAGAGATAAAATATCTCCTTTCTGCCCCCAGAAAATTCAGACTTGAAATTTTGTCTAAAAGTTATAGTTATCAATTTACTATTGACTTCTTGAGGAAAGGTTAATTTGATTTTTTTTTCCTAGCTATTTTTCTTTATTGTCAAGTATTATATCATTGATATGACTGAAATTCACGTTGTGTTTTACAAACATAATAATGTGGCACATGATCTTATTTGTGCCTGGGCTTATTATGGCAATTCAAAGGTGAGAGGAATTTAGCTTAAGAGCAAGTCTTTATCTTCCAGATAATTTCCTTAAAGTATTTTCAGAAATGTCTTCTAGTCATCAACTGGGAAGAAAAGGGCTCAAAACTACCTAAGGGTGGAAGAACCAACTAAGAGTACTAGAGGGAACAGTACCCAGCATTCACAAAGAACCAGAGTAGTTTCTGTTCTAGCATACAGAATGTCATAATTCACAGGGCATTTTGTGTAGAGTACTCAGAGAGTTTTGCCTCAGTAGGGGGGAAAATTGACCCTAAAATAAATGCTGCTCTGGTGCCTAGTAAATCTTATAAGCAAGGCCCAAAAGGATTGAACTGCTTAACTTAATTATTTGCGGAAGCAAAGCTTATTAATATTTATACGAATACAAAAATGTCCACACCCAAACAAAGGTAAAATTCACAATGTTTTTTGATTCACATCCAACCAGAGACATCCAGGCATGCAAATGGGCAGGAAAATACAACCATTATGAGGAAGGAAATCATCCAATTGAAGCCAACGCAGAACTGACAGAGATATTAGAATTTACAGATAGAGACATTGTAAGTTATTATACTTAATTTCAGATGCTTCTAAGTTAACTAGAGACATGGGAGATGTTAAAAAAAAAAAAGAAAGAAAGAAAGAAAAAGAAAAAAAGGACCAAACTTCTAGATGAAAAAGATACTGATGTTTGAAATGTTTCATAATTTAAAGGGAGAATAAAAAAGACAAAACTTCTCTTCAAATAATTTTTTCCTTACACGTCTTCTCTTATGAGCTGAAGCCAGACCTTTCCTGGTATTTCCTTCCATATGAGTCTTGAAACTAAATCTAGCTAAGTATGAATTTGCCTCTTTCTCTCACCTCCTCCAGTCTTCACTCAACCTGGACTCATTATTTCTGACTCCACAATTACCCACCCACACAGTTCATGTTTTCTAAAACACTTGAAGACAGTCTAATAAAGTATAGGCATACCTTGTTTTATTGTACTTTACAGATACTGCATTTTTTACAAATTGAAAGTTGTGGTAACCCTGCATCCAGCAAGTCTGTTGGCACCATTTATCCAACAGCATGTGCTCACACCATGTCTCTGTGTCACATTTTGTTAATTTTCATAATATTTCAAACTTCTTCATTATTATTATATCTGTTATAGTGATCTATGATCAGTGATCTTTGATGTTACTGTTGTAATTGTTTGGGGGTGCCATCAACCACACGAATTAAAGACAGCAAACTTAAGCAATAAATGTTGTGTGGGTTCTCACTGCTCCACAAACTAGCCATTACCCCTTCTCTTTCCCTCTCCTAGGGCTTCCCTGTTCCCTGAGATACAACAATATTGAAATCAGGCCAATGGGCCGGGCACAGTGGCTCACACCTATAATCCCAGCACTTTGGGAGGCCAAGGCAAGAGGATTGCCTGAGCCCATGGGTTCAAAACCAGCCTGGGCAACTTGGCGAGACCTCATCTCTACAATAAATTAAAAAATTAGCCGGGTATGGTAGCACGGGCCTGTAGCTCCAGCTACTTGGAAGGCTGAGGTGAAAGGATCACTTGAGCCCAGCAGGTCAAGGCTGCGGTGGCCATTAGCATATCTCACTTTACATCAAAAACTATCCCGCGCTTTGGGAGGCTGAGGTGAGTGGATTGCCTGAGCCCACAGGTTCGAGACCTGTCTGGGCAACTTGGCGAGACCTTATCTCTATAATAAATCAAAAAATCAGCCGGGCATTATAGTACGTGCCTGTAATTCCGGCTACTCGGAAGACTGAGGCAGAAGGGTCGCCGGAGCCCAGCAGGTGAGGCTGCAGTGGCCAGGGAACGGCCACTGCACTCCAGTCTGGGTGACAGAGTGACTCTGACTCAAAAAAACCAAAAAAAAATCAAAAACTAGAAATGATTAAGCTTAGTGCGGAAGGCATATTGAAAGCCTAGAAAGGCCAACAGCTAGGCCCCTTGTACCAAACAGCCAAGTTGTAAATGCAAAGGAATAATTCCTGAAGGAAATTAAAAGTGCCATTCCAGTAAACACACAAATGATAAGAAAGTGAAACAGCCTTATTGCTGATATGGAAAAAGTTTCAGTAATTTGGATAGAAGATCAGACCAGCCACAACATTGCCTTGGCCAAACCCTAATCCAGAGCAAAGCCTTAACTCTCTTTATTTCTGTGAAGGCTGAGAGAGGTGAGAAGCTACGAAAGGAAAGTTGGAAGCTAGCTCTTGAGGTTTAAGGAAAGACACCATCTCCATAACGATAAAAGTGCAAGGTGAAGCAGCAAGTGCTGGTGGAGAAGCTGTGCAAGTCATCCAGTAGATCTAGCTAAGATAATTAATAAAAATGGCTACACTAAACAGATTTTGGGTGTAGATGAAACAGCCTTCTATGGAAAGACAATGCCATCTAGAGAACAGAAGTCAATGCCTGGCTTCAAAGCTTAAAGTCAGTTTCAAAGCTGACTTGTTAGGGGCTAACATAGCTAGTGACTTTAAGGTGAAGCCAGTGCTCATTGACCATGATGAAAATCCCAGGGTCCTTAGAATTATGCTAAATCTTCTCTGTCTGTGCACTATAAATGGAACAACAAAGCCTGAATTGCAGCACATCTGTTTACAGCATGGTTTCAGATATTTTAAGCCTACTGTTGAGGCCTACTGCTCAGAAAAAAAAAATTCCTTTCAAAATATTATGCTCATTGACAATGCACCTGGTCACCCAAGAGCTCTGATGGAAATGTACAAAGAAGTTAATGTTTTTATGCCTGCTATTACAGCATCCATTCTGCAGACCATGAATCAAGGAGTAATTTCAATTTTCAAGTCTTATTATTTAAGAAATACATGTCATAAGGCTAGCTACCATAAATAATGATTTTTCTGATGGATCTGGAAACCTTCAGGAAAGGATTCATCATTTCAGATTCCACTAAGAACATATGTGATTGATGGAAGGATGTCAAAATGTCAACATTAACAGGAGTGGGGAAAAAGTTGATTCTTACCATCATGAATAACTTTGGGGAGTTCAAGACTTCAAGTGGAGGAAGTAACTGCAGATGTGGTAGAAAAAGCAAGAGAATTAGAATTAAAAGTGGAAGCTGGGCTCGGTGACTCAGCCTGAAATCCCGCACCTTGGGAGGCTGAGGTGAGTGAATTGCCTGAGCCCGCGGGTTTGAGACCCACCTGGGTAACTTGGCGAGACCTTATCTCTACAATCAATCAAAAACTAGCTGAGCGTGGTAGCGCGCGCCTGTAGTTCCAGCTACTTGGAAGGCTGAGGGGAAGGATCGCCGGAGCCCAGCAGGTCGAGGCTGTGGTGGCCAGGAGCGGCCACTGCACTCCAGTCTGGGCGACAGAGTGAGACTCCAACTCAAAAAAAAAAAAAAAGTGGAACCTAAAGGTGCCTGAAGGAAGCAATTACTGAATTGCTGTAATCTCATGGTAAACTTGACTAGATAAGAAACTGATTCTGATGGATGAGCAAAAAAAGTGGTTTCTTAAGATGGAATCTACTCCTGGTGAGGTTCTGTGGACATTGTTGAAATGACAGCAAAGGATTTAAAAATTACATAAACTGGCCAGAGCTTGGTGGCTCAGCCTATAATCCGAGCACTTTGGGAGACCGAGGTGAATGAATTGTCTGAGCCCATGGGTTTGAGACCAGCCCGGGCAACTTGGCAAGACCTTGTCTCTACAATAAATCAAAAATGATCCAGGCGCAGTAGCGTGCACCTGTAGTTCCAGCTACTTGGAAGGCTGAGGCGGGAGAATCACTGGAGCCCAGCAGGTCAGTACTGGGGTGGTGGTGAGTGTGCCACTGCACTCCAGCCTGGGCAACAGAGTGAGACTCCAACTTAAAAAAAAAAAATTACATAAACTTACTTGATAAAGCAATGGCAGGGTTTGAGAGGATGGATTCCAATTTTGAAAGATGTCCTACTGTGGGTAAAATGCTATCAAACAGCATCACATACTGTAGAGAAATATTTTGTGAAAGAAAGAGCCAATCGATAGGACAAACTTGATGTCTTATCTTAATAAATTGCCACAACCACCCTAACCCTGAGCAATTATCACCCTGATCAATCAGCTTCTGTCAACATCTAGGCAAGACCCTTCACCAGCAAGCCAAAAGATTATGACTCACTGAAAGTTTAGACAATTGTTAGCATTTTTTAGTAGTGAAGTATTTTATTTATTTATTTATTTTGAGTTGGAGTCTCACTCTGTTGCCTAGGCTGGAAGGCAGTGACACATTCACGGCCAACCCAGCATCAACCTCCTGGGTTCAGGTGATCTTTCTGCCTCAGTCTTCCAAGTAGCTGGAACTACAGGCATCACCACCTTGCCCAGCTAATTTTTTGATTTATTTTAGAGATGAGGTCTTGCCAAATTGCCCAGGCTGGTCTTGAACTCGAAGACTGTCTTCTCACCTCAGCCTCCCAGAGAGCTGGGATTACAGGTGGGAGCCTCCGCACCGGGCCTAAACATAACTTTTTTTTTTTTTGAGTTGGAGTCTTACTCTGTCACTCAGACTGGAGTTCAGTGACCGCTCCCGGCCACTGCAGCCTTGACCTGCTGGGTTCCAGCAATCCTTCCGCCCTAGCCTTCCAAGTAGCTGGAACTACAGGCGTGCGCTACCACGCCTAGCTAATTTTTGATTTATCGTAGAGATGAGGTCTCGGCAAGTTGCCCAGGCAGGTCTCGAACCCGCGGGCTCAGGCAATCCACTCACCTCAGCCTCCCAAAGGCGCAGGATTACAGGCTGAGCCACTGAGCCCAGCTTAAACATAACTTTTATATGCAGTGGGAAACCAAAAATTTGTGTGACTCACTTTATTTTGATCTTCACTTTATTGTGATGAAACCAAACATATAATATCTCCACAGTATGCCTGTATATCCCAAAGGATAACATTACGAATATGTCATAAGCAATTTGGTTCAAACACAGACCAATCAGAACAGACACCATCGAGAAACACCTGCTATAGCTCTACCAGCAGTCTAGACTATATTCCACAGATCAGAAATTTCACCGAGGGAAGGGGGGGTAGCCAAAGTCAAATACATTTAGGATACACAAGTAAAGCTGGACAAGTTTCTTTACTGCGAAAATTATAAGAAGATTTATATAAAGAGAGGGAAAGAGATGTCTAGATAGATAGATAGATCTGTATCTGCCCATAGTATAGATTTCTATTGATAGATATAGATATGTTCTATTACAACTTTTTTATACAAATGGTGGTATGCTACACACGCCATTCTGTACCTTGTCTTTTTTCCCTACTTAGCAGTGTAGAGAAAGAGATCTAGATACAGACAGACTGACATGATACACACATATGTGCTTATGTATAATGTAGACTATATCTGAAAAGATATGCAGGAATTGAGTAACAATATTTGTCTCTAGAGGGGACTAAGGCACCTTAGTATGGTGAGAAAGAGGTAGGAGGGAGATTTATTTATTTTTCACTGTGAACCTTTTGCAACAAATATACGTGTTACTCATCTAAATTTTTTTGTTTTAATAATAAAATAAGTGGTAACTAATTTTTAAGCATATTATAGATGGTTTTGAATTCATTATTATTTTCTTTTCCTGTTTAGAAAAGAAGAAAATAACTTTCTAAGTGAAAAATCTATTTCATTGAATTGCAGTATCTTGACATAATCCCAAATAGAGGAATTATGATTCTATATTGTCTCATTATATACCTATAATGTGGTTGTAGGACCAGTGGTTTGCCAGGCCAGTTTGCTTTAAAGAGGTTATAAATATGACTGATATGACTTATGTTTTATATTTCATTCTCAGCGGTGCCTCCCTGCTGGTAGTGAGCTTTTTGCCCACTAGTACACAGATGGTCTCACGTTGGCTGCCCTAACTACAGAGCTACCAAAAACTCTGCAATATTAAGCTGTCCAAGGACCCATCTGCCCTAAGCAGCTGTCCGGGCATTTGCCTGTCTAGATGCTGGAATCCTCAATATAACCCCATTTATCTCTTATTTTTCCTGTTCTGTTCCTGTGAATGAAAACCAGAAATTGGTGCCGTCTGCTTCTTATTCTTCTTTAATATCTGCTTAAAGTAGCACTGTTACTGAATTTGACTGAACATCTGACCTCCTTCTCTGTTGTAGTTTACTTAAGTTCTCTTACTTACACTTAAAGCCATGGGAAGAGTCATACCAATTAAGCAGGCTGTTGGTTGGCGACTGCACATTGCTGTTGCTGCCGAGGCAGTACAGGCAAGAGGCCCAGGAGATGAGGCCTCCCGACAAGAGGTGAAGGAACCAGAAGATGAGGCCACCCCCCAATGGTCTCAGCAGCTGGCACTCCCTGTCCAGTGTGGCTGCTGCTCACGCCTTCCTGCTGTTCCCATAGTGTGTCTCCTGCGCCTCTGCCTTAACCCTGAATACACATCATCCTGGCCCTTAAACTGCTCTCCTTGAATGCCTGGCAACTCATCACGGTCATTTATATTCCAACTAAAAATATATAAGTAAAATAAGGAGAGTTGAAAGTAATGTAGATTGCCAGCTGTAGAGTTAAATTTTCATCCATCAAGTTTGGGATGTTTGAGTTATTTAGAATTACAATTATTGAAGGCACCTGATCCTTGGGGACAGAAAAGTGAGTGACCACAATTTACCCTCCTCTGCCTTCTTATAGAAATACACATGAAAACCCAGGAAGAGAAACCACCTTTTCTTAGTACTGGAAATTAGAAATATCATTCAACCACGGACCCACTGAAAGGGACATCCTTCACCTCTGCTCACATGTCCCTCATTGGGCTCTCCCGAATGACAGCTCACCCACCCCAGCACTCCCTGCCCCTCTACCTTGCTTAGTTTTCCTAATGGCTGTCTTCATCTGACGTATCTTATCTTTACTTGTTTGTTTATTGTATAGATTCCATCTAAAATACAACCTTCATGTAAGCAGGAATCTTATTCCTGTTGCTCGCAGCAGTTTCCCTAATGTTCAGAACAATGCCTGGCACATGGAAGGTTTTCTATAAATAACTGTTGAATACCCATTCAACAGACTTGCTGACTGACAGGGCCTACTAGCAGTGGGGTACTTCTAGCTCTTCCTCCCTGATATGTGAGCCTTACCCACCAGAAGATGGTAACTCAACCCTCCTTCTATATGAAAGGAAAAATCCTTTTATAGGGTCCTTCCCTTTATGAATACCTCTTTTCTTTATTTAATTTATTTTTAATTGACTCAGTATAATTCTACATATTAATGGGGTACAGAGTGATTATTTTTATACATGTATACAATGTGTAATGACCAAATCAAGATAATTAGCATTTCCTTAAACATTTATTATTTTCTTTTGCTGGGAACATTCAAAATCCTTTCTTCTAGCTATTTGAAAATATACAGATCTCAAACCAGGCAAAGTGGGGACTAAAGGTAGGCTCAAACTTTACCTATATGATGACTACTTGTATACCTAATCCTGAATTGTACCCTACACTTTTAAAATAAAACAAATGAAAAAATAAAAGAAAATATACAATAAATTGTTAATTGTAGTCAATTGCAGATACAATTATGGACATAGGGTTCTATAGCCTCCTGCAGTGCCACAGCACACTAGAACTTATGACTTCTATCTGCCTATAATTTTGTATCATTAACCAGTGTCTGACTATTTTCCCCCAATCACCCCACTCCCCACCTTCCAAGCCTCTAATGCCACTATGTGAATACCTCTTTTCTTCACTGATTCCAAGATTACAGCTCCAGGCAATGTAATGCATCTGAGGACAGAGATGAGTAGATATTTCAACATATCAAGTCAACAGATAAAAGGGCTCTGGGCTGGAAGAGCTGTGTAATGGGGACTGCAGCTTTTCATTTGCTTTTCTTTAACAACTAAAGAACTAGAAATAATTTCAGACTTTTCTTGTGAGTGAACTGACAAGGAAACAGGATGTGAAGATTCCTGCTCAGATCAGCAGTTTCATAATGAAGGAAAGACCACAACTAGAGTCTGTACATAAGCCAACTCTCCAGCTTAAAAGCTGAGGAATGTATTTTAACTACAAGCAGGTGGGCTGTGAGAAGTAACTGAGAAGAATCCATATGCCCCTTTTATGTGAGAACGCCAGGACTGAACAGATATCTCCTTAGTTATAAGGCCTATAGAAAGATATTAACAGTAAGAAAACTATAGACTACAAACTAGAAAGAAAAAACCCTATTTCTGAAAATAATTATAACAGAAAATTTATATTATAGAAATTATCTGCTTACACTCTGAATAAAATTCAAGAAAACTTCGATTTCTACATAAACAGAGCCAAGATTACATGGCAGATTGAGACGAAGGGGGCCTGAGAAACAAATAAAAGTGTTTATTATTTGAATGAAGTAAGGAAATATATTTACAAATTTAAACATTAAAATCTAAAAATGGCATAGTTGATATTGCAGAAAATAGAACTGATGTGAAAGAAAGTTTGTGAGTCTCTCAGTGTGTAGAAGAAAGAAGACACTAACAAAGAAGTTGACAGACAAAAAGTTCACATTCCAATAATAGATGTACTTAAAAAGTAGAAACTGAGCTAGAGCAATGTTATATTGTACTGATTCTAAGAAGAATATTTTTTAAAGTTATCTGAAATTGGGATGTGACTTATAATGGATAGATTCTTACATTTATAATGGGCAACATTTTATCTTTCTTAGAAATATACAAAATAAGGGTACATCTTACAGGGAAGGCATCTTATATTCAATAAATTATGGTAGTTTAAAACAGAGTCCCTAACCCCCAGGCCACAGACCAGTACCAGTCAGTACAACCCATGGCCTGTTAGCAACTGAACCACACAGCAGGAGGTGAGCAGTGGGCCAGTGAGCAAAGATTCATCTGTATTTACAGCTGCTCCCATTCACTCACATTTACCGCCTGAGCTCCACTTCCTGTCAGATCAGTGGTGGCATTAGTTTCTCATAGGAGCATGAACCCTATTGTGAACTGCACATGCCAGGGATCTAGGTTATACACTCCTTATGAGAATCTAATGCCTGATGATCTGAAGTGGAACTGAGGCAGTGATGCCAGGGCTGGGGAGTGGCTGCAAATACAGATTAACTTTAGCAGGGAGGTTTGACTGCACAGAGACCATAATAAATCAATTGCTTGCAGACTCATATCAAAACCCTATCAGTGAGAGGCAAGTGAGTTGATGTACTTTAATGATACAGTTGCATCTGGAGCCAGGCTGTAAGTCAGAATCTAACACTTATTTTAGTTCCTGCATGGCCCACCCATTATTTTATTTACCACTTCCATCCATGCCTCATTTTTTTAAATGATGAGTTGTATAAGTATTTCATTATATGTTACAATGTAATAATATTAGAAATAAAGTGCACAATAAATGGTATGCCCTTGAATCATCACAAAACTGGTCCCTGACACCAAAAAGGTTGGGAACCACTGATTTAAAGCATACTAAAAAGCAATCTTTCTGTACTGCGTGCACTTTGTCTGAAGATCCAAAGTGCCTACTTTATTATCATAATGGCCTTTTTTAATTTCCAGGATTAATAAAAAAGCATATATTCTTTAAATATACAGAGCTGGGAGTGATCTGAGATTCTCTTACAAAGGAACAAAAGTTAGGATTGTCACTGTCTTCCGTTCTGCAGCAGTAAATACCAGAATCCAGTGGAGCAACATCTTTGGTCTTTTGAAGGGAAAAGTTTAGAGCCCAAGAATTATATGCCCAGTCAAGTTGTCATTTGTGTTTAGCAGATGAATGAGCCTAGGAAGCATGCTACTGAGACTATTTGGCAGAGGAACAGCCATGATCTGAGGGTCAAATGTTGTCCCAATCTCCGTCTCTCATCTTCACTTCTCTTTGCTTCCCAGCTTCACTCTTCCACAGTGGCCTCTTCCACATGGCTAGAAATATCTATGAATAACTCCCAGACTCTCCTTTTCCAGCCTTGCAGCCAGTGAGGAATTAAGGACCATGTTCTCTGAAGTATTCCCACCAACCCAATAACTGTGACCGGAGAAATGACATTGGCATGGCATAGGTAAGATGCCTACCCCAGTGGCATTCACTTTGGCCACCAAAGTAGTATCTTAGTAGAACATAGAAATCTCCAATGAGACCAAGGAAAGAGCATTTTTTGGAAGAGATTGAGACAGCTGGGTTGGAGCGTTTGGGAGTGAAGTATATGAGGCCAGCATTTCCCAAAAGAAGCGGAAGTGATTCTGGTCAGCCAAAACAAATGGTATAACTTTGTTTTTAATTGTGAAAACATAGAAACCACATAAAAGTCCATCAAGTTAAACCTAGTTAAATATATGATGGTATTTCCATGCAATGAAATAGCATGCAGCCATGAAAAACGACAGTCTTTCTATATCTGGGCTCCTTAGAGTGAGCCTGCCTCTGCATTGGAATCATCTAATAGGGCTTTTCAAAGGGCAAGGCCCTGGGCCCCATTCCAAACCTTCTTCATCATAATTCCCAGGAGTCTACATCCTTAATAAGCTACCCAAGTCATCCATACACACACTAAAGTTTGAAAGCCCCTAGTTTCATGCACTGATGTGGAAAATGACCAGAATGCCCGGCTCGGTGGCTCATGCCTATAATCCCAGCATTTGGGAGGCCTAAGTGAGAGGATAGCCTGATCCCAGCAGGTCGAGGCTGCAGTGGCCAAGAGTGTGCCACTACCCTCTAGTCTGGGCAACAAAGTGAGAGTCCAACTCAAAAAAAGAAAAGAAAATGACCAGAATGAGCACATTGTGTTTTAATATGGCCAATTTACTGAACCCATTGTAATAAAGGCCTTTTTTGGTTTGTTTTTGTTTTGAGTTGGCATCTCACTCTGTTGCCCAGGCTGGAGTGCAGTGGCACACTCATGTCCATCCCAGCGTCCACCTACTGGACTATTAGCAAGTAGAGTGCAAGATAAAAATCTCGTACTGCTCCAGGGAAGAGAGATGGGATTGGGAGAGGGCTGAGGTTCAGAGAAAAGGGGTAAAGGAAGAATGGAGATTATAAGTGAGAGAACTGGAAAGGCTCACACTGTAATCCCAGTATTTGGGAGACTGAGGCGGGAGGGTTGCTTGAGCCCAAGAGTTCAAGACCAGCCTATGCAACATAGCCAGACCTCATCTCTACAAAAAAATCAAACTAGTCGGGCATGGTGGCATGCACCTGTAGTCCCAGCTACTTGAGAGGCTAAAGTGAAAGGATTGCCTGAGCCCAGGTTTTCAAGGCTGCGGTGACCCGTGATCATGCCGTCACCTTCCAGCCTGCATGACAAAGTGAGACACCAACTCAAAATAAATAAATATAAATGAGAAAACAGAGAAGCCACACACGCCCAGGATTCTGTTTACCACATCCACTTGTCTGGGAAAGAGCCATCAATCATTCTAAGCCATGGTTTTTAATGACCCTAAGAAGGACACACCTGCCCACTTCCAGATTGGAAACCCCACCTTCAGAGAGCAGGCTTTACATAATGAACCTAACCTGTTCATATATACTCATACCCACCTGCTGTACACAGTACAAAGAGGAATCTTAAAAGGTTTCAGTGTGACTAAGCCCAGACCACAATCAAACAGTGCTAAGGTGTAACAGCTGTTGTGTACTGTGAGCAATCCACTGACTCCATCTCTTCACTGCACCCATCTACACTGAGAATCGGCTGCCCTTGGGCAAAGTTCCCTGAGAGGACGGGCAGGAGCACACTCATCCTCGGCTTTACCTGCTTTTATGACAGATTTTCTGGGGATTTTTGTGCAGATCAAAGATACTTATTTGCTTTATGACGTGTCCTCATTGCCTTTCATGTTGAAAGAGTGAATCCAAATATACTGGAAAACTTATCTCTTCAGCATCTCTACAGGTAGCTACTTTACATTTAGAGTAATCATATTACTTTTTCAAGGCCATAGCAGTAAAGTTTACAATATATGTTAAAATGGAAAACTTCTTGTGAGGTATTTGTGAATTCACCAAATGATTAGTGAATAATATTCTAGCTTGTGCTGTCTGTTAGAATTTTTTTTCTAAATTGATTGTCAGATATAGCTCTTTAACTTAATGGGAATTTAATAAGCTTTCTTAATGTGTTTATTTCAGATCCTAGCAGCAGCTATATTGGAATCAGAAGTTTATATAAGCATAATATATATAACCAAGTGTTTTATCTGCAACAAACACTGTTCTATTTTTATACCATCATTCAGCATGCATTCACTGAGTACCCACCCCAGGTCAGGCATACAGAGATGAACCGTTCAGTGCTTTCTCTTCAAACAGATCTTAATCCCATGGGATGGACGGCATGTACATTATACTATCCGATATGTGCTATGATAGGGCCATGAATAAAAGGCCATGGAACCACGGGGGATAAACTGGCTCCCCTTGCCTGCAAGAGACGAGAAACCCTGGCAGAGCAAGTGATCATGAAGCTAGGTCTTCGAGTCTGGCTGGAATTTTTAGATGGGGAGTGAGGCAAGATGTTCCCCAGAGAAGAGAGCAGAAAATGCAAAATCTTGATTAAGCTGGTACGTTTGGAGAATTGAGAGATGACAGGGGACCAACAGGGCTGTTGCAAGAAATGAGACTGGAAAAGTCGGAACTTATAAAACCCCGTGCCAACAAAGTTGAAACTTATTATATAAATAACGGGGAGAAAATAAGTATAAAAAGATAAAACTGCCCGACAAGACAAAGCCTAATGGCACAGATATCATCCAACCTTGACATACTCAAGAATGCAAAGTAACTGTCACTTAAGGGAAGCGGGAACTTGAGGAGCACTAACAGATATATATTACAGCTGTGCTTCTACATGCCAAAAAGAATAAATTGAACAGAGAAAGAGCTAGCAAGGGAGAAGTTAGAAAGACAGACAGAGCCCTCAGTAACAAAACCAGAAATCAAACACTATCATCAGGGTAAAAATTATAGCAAAATTCCTTAGCCTTTGTTTGTTATTTTGGCTGCCCCTATAGTAATTAGCAATAAAAATCACTAAAATGAGGAAGGACCTAGATTTTTGCCTTCAGGAACAACAAGAAAGCAAGAGAATAAAGAAACTTCTTCCCATTCTACTGCCATTTGTAGGGAGAGAAGATTCTCAAGAGATAGAGTGAATGATGAAGTGTTAAATTGCGGGAGGAGGGAGCTTGGGTGTGGGGGTGTTTGTTGTTTGGTCTGTCCAGCAGCTCCTTCAGGGACCTCCCTCTCCCCGTCACACATCTGCATGGTCCCACATCATTACATCGCCCTACTGAGTAGTACTGAGTTGGCACCTGACTCAAGCTGGACCATTTTCCCATCCTTAAGATTTTTGGGACTTTGGGTCAAAGAAGACCTACAGTTCATTGCTTGTCCTGTGTCTGAAGGAAAACATTTGGGGACTGTGGCTGAACTTGTTTCCAAAGTGGAGAAGCTAGTTTCAGTAAGAGAGAACAGGCTACAACATAGCCAACCCCCAAGAAGCAAGCGCAGCTGAAGGTGAAGCAGGACCTAGTAGCACAGGTCTACTTACCTGCCAGCCACCTTGTGTTCTTCAGAGTGGATATCCTTTGTTGATTACAATATGATCTGAAGCATATTACATATTGCAGTATGATCTGAAGCAGGCCAGTTTGTCAGAAAACAATTCACCAATGAGCATATGGTTGACAATATTGTACTATACACTTGGAAATTAATGGGAGTATGAATTTTATGCTATGTGGGTTTTTGCCACCGTTTTTAAAATGAACTTTTAAAATCAGTTCACCAGAAGTCAGTTTGCCCAATACCAATTCACTTAATTTACAATAATGTTCAATGTTACCAAAAACTAGTTTTGAAGGAAATTCTTCTTGAATATATTTCTTTTAACAGCATTGTACTTTTTTGAGTTGGAGTCTCATTCCGTTGCCCAGACTGGAGTGCAGTGACACTCTCATGGCCACCCCAGCGTCGACCTGTTGGGCTCTGGCGATCCTTCCACCTCAGCCTTCCAAGTTGCCAGAACTACAGCTGCACACTATCATGCCCAGCTAATTATTTATTTATTTATTTATGGTAGAGACAAGGTCTCATCACGTTGCCCAGGCTGGTCTCGAACCCACACGCTCAGGCAGTTCTCTCGCCTCAGCCTCCCAAAGTGCTGGGATTACAGGCTTGAACCACCACGCCCAGACTTAACAGCATTTTAAGGCACATTTAGGATGAAGAAAACTAAGACTCTTGGGGTGTTTTCATCTTTTCATTAATTGTAGCAGAAAATATATAGTTTGGAGTTGTTTGTTTTTGAAACAGTCTCACTCTGTCACCCAGACTGGAGTGCAGTGGCACACTCACAGCCTCTACAGCCTCAACCTGCTGTGCTCAGGCTGTCCTTCAGCCTCAGCCTTCCAAGTAGCTGTACATATAGGCATGCACCACCATGCCTGGTGAATTTTTGTATTTATTGTCTAGACAAGGTTTCACAAAGTTGTCCAAGCTGGTCTCAAACCTCTGGGCTCAGGCAGTCCCCTCACCTCTGCCTCCCAAAGTACTGGAATTACAGGCATGAGTCACTGTACCCTGCTGGAGTTTTTTTGAATGGTCAGGGAAGGACATTTCTTCTGTCAGATCCCTCCAGAGATCTGATAAGCATATGTGTCTTTTATACAGGCATTGTGTTCTTAAGGGACTCAAAAGTCCATAGAATGCTTCCCAAACAGCAGTGCCAGAAATTAGGGCTTGGCTGTCAGAAACAGGCTGAACTTTGGTTAATTACTTTGGGAAGTTACTTTTTAATCAACGAATTGTCCTAGTTCATGACAAGTTCACCTTTTTGCTAATGCTGTTATGAATTGGGTTTCTGTCACTTGCATCCAAGAGAGTCCCAACCTAATGAGTCTTGGAGAAAATAATTTAAAATGAGGGAGGAGCACCACTTGTTGAATAAGAATAAGAAAGACGTCACTGTTCAGGAAAAATGGCTGAGGTGAGTGGATTGCCTAAGCCCGCAGGTTCGAGACCCGCCTGGGCAACTTGGTGAGACCTCATCTCTACAATAAATCAAAAAATCAGCTGGGCGTGGTAGTGCATGCCTGTAATTCCGGCTACTCGGAAGGCTGAGGTGGAAGGATCGCCGGAGCCCAGCAGGTGGAGGCTGCGGTGGCCGAGAGCGGCCACTGCACTCCAGTCTGGGCGACAGAGTGAGACTCCAACTCAAAAAAAAAAGAAAAAAAAAGGTATCATGTTGAGAGAAGGTATTTTTATCTTCTCCATCAGGAAATAAGTTTTTGAAACTAAAAGCAAGCATTAAGAGGGAATTTAAAGCCCACGTTGGAAAAGAGGACTACTGGATGCTTTATTAGTTCAAACCTCCAGGCCAAATGACTCACATCCTGAGACACTGGAAAGCATCTTGATATGAACTACCATTCACTCAGTAATCTTTGAGCAGTCATGGGGAATGGAAAAGGACCAAAATACTGAAGACCAGTAAAGGTTTTCCTTGTTTTGCAAATGTGAACCAAGATTTAAAAATTACAATTATTGTTGAACCTGACATAAATTTTTACCAAAATTTTAAAATAAATTGTCATTATTTACAAGTACTTAGTGAAAAAAAGCAACAAAAGTCAGCATAAGTTCAGTGAGAAGAAATTTGGTCAAACTGATATAATTTAAATAATAAATTAGATAAAGACATGCTTACTAAATTTGCAAATAACACAAATCCAGGAAACATAACTTATATTTTGGATGACAAAATCAGCAATCAAAATATCCTGACAGCCTTGGCAACATAACAAGACCTTTTCTGTATAAAAAAAATCAAAACAGCAGGGCACTGTAGCGCACACCTGTGGTCCCATTTACTCGGGAGGCTGAGGCAGGAAGACCACCTGAGCCCAGAGGGTTGAGGCTATGGTGACCTGTGATCGTGCCACTGCACTCCAGCCCGGGCAACAGAGTGAGACCCCAATTCAATATGTATATATATATACAGATAGAATAATGAGAAAAAACAACACAATGAAGTAAAAGTAAAGTTCTGACTTTGGGTTCAAAGTGTCATTTGCACACATATGGAGTAGGGGCCCATTATATCCCCAAGACACCAGAATCTGTGATTATTTGTCACATACAGCACTGGAGTGGAGATAACAAACTTACCACTAGAAAAGAGAGTAAGAGATCATTCTTTCAGATTAATTTTTCTCCCCTGAATTTTCAGAGGGTGGTGTCATAGTGTTTACAGAGCTAAGAACATTGACATAGGCTCAAACAAATTCTTATGGTTTGCTCGGTTGTTTCCACATGGCATGCATTCCTGGCTAGACTCTCTGCAGGTCTCAAGCTTCTGTATGAAATGGGAAAGGGTGATGTTCTGTTGAATTAAAAGGAGGATGACCTTTTTGATTCTGTTGAATTAAAAGGTCATCCTTTTAATTCAAACGGTAACAGTAGTTGCTTCCTTTAGCTTCTCTTTGACACATAGAGAAATCATTCCAAGCCTTCTTTTCGTCAATGCTTGAAACCAAAAGAAATAGCTAACATAATATTTATGGCAAAAAAAAAGATTTTTGCATTTAATATTTCTTATTTTTGGTCTTTTTGTCTCAAAAATTGTGGAATGTCAAATTTCCTATAATTGTTATGTATTAATTTTTTTTCTACAGTTAGGTTACACTGTGGACACTGTTATATTACATCCCTGCTCAAACCTAGGTTTGTAGGGTTTTTTAATGTCTGAATCCAATGCCAATACCTCTACATTGAATCATTATATCTACTCCTTTCTCTCATTTCTTATTGCCACGTCCTAGCTCATTATCTCTTATGTTAAAGAGCTTGGTGGAACCTCCAAAAGTGTTAGGTCACACTCCCAGCGGGAGCCTCCAGAATGTTGGGTCAGATCTGCCAGGAGTGTGAGTGTCTGGTTTACAATCCGGTGCCACATGAAAGATACAAAGAATTACACAGAAGTTAAACTGGAAAATATAGTTTATTTAGAAAGTAAATTAGAGAGATTCACCTTCCCAAGGTAGGGGAGGGACAAAGCTAGGAACCATGGCAGCATAGCTCAAAGAGCCATGTGTACACACCAGAGTTTAATAAAGCAATGGCAAATGGAGGGGATGGGGGGAGAGAGAGAGATTGATCGATTGAGGTTGATTGATTCACCTCCCCAAGTTAGGGAAGGGGGCCAAAGCCAAGAAATATGGCCTGGCCATAGCTCAAAGAACACATGGCCAGACAATAGCTTAGCAAGGAAATGGCCTATGTATTAATTTTATAACAAGAAAAATTTATTTAAACACTGTGAGATTATTTTCTAGACTATCTTTTCTTCTAGAAACAAAGCAACTAGTAACCATATAATTCATACAAACTTTTCAGAGTGGAAAAAAAATCAGACTGATCGTGCAGCCATCTTTGGTAAGACAGAATCACTACTAAATGAAGCAAAGAGTTATATAATAAAAAATGAAAAGAATCTGCCTGAGGATAGGAGAGGGAAAGAAATTTAGGTATAGAATGGAAAAGGAAAACAGCTTTACAGTGCCGATGACGTAGAGAACTCCTTGTCAGAAAAAATAAATAATCAGGGAACATTTTGTTAAAGGATGTTATATTGCTTTCTAACCAAGACAAATGAAAACAACCCAAGCCCTAGCTAAATTATGTCATTCAGAATTAGTAACAATCCACATCTGCGGCTTCTTTGGTGCATGGCAATTCTTGGCCTTCTCTGTTTAGCATATGTATCAGATTAAAAGACCTGGAAGGAATGCATGTTTGACAGGAAACAGACAATGTGGCTTCTGCTCCTTACTCTACCACCAGCTAGCTACAGGCCTTTGAGCAAATCAGTATTTTTTGTTCCACGGTTTATCTGTAGGATTAAAAGGCAACTCCAAATGTGTTCATTCTTCAAAATATGTATGTTTTCATTTGCAAAATGAAAAAGTTCTAAAGATTTGTTTCATAACAGTGGGAATATACTTAAAACTATTGAAGTGTGCACTTTAAAATGGTTAAGATGGTTTAAAAAAAAAAAAACATAAAAGTGAGCGTTGGTTAGCCAGAAACAAGAAAATATATTTCTTGAGGCTCAATCACACATCAAACATTGTCTTAGGCATAGGGATTCAGAGACCAACCTCCTGCCATCAGTTGTGGTCTATCGAGGGAAACAATTGCATAACTCATAATAAGTTTGTAGAAGTATAAAGAAAGCAGCTAAAGCACAGAGATCAGAGTACATCTTTAGACAGGAATGAGATTTTGGGAAACTGTTCTGGGAAAATGTCATCAAAGAGAGGTGGTATTTGTGCCAGGCTTTAAAAGCAATCTCTAAGTTTAAAAAGTAGGACACTTTACTACCAGCCAAGATGGAGTGACAAGGGTGAAATTTAGATTTACTCTCTCTCCCAAGACAACCAAAAACCAACAATGTATATGAAACAACAGTTTTCAAGAAACTGGGTATCAGGCAATGAAGAGCAATGATCCCTTAGAGACAGCAAACAAATGAAGAGAGTTCTACAATTGCTCCAGTTTACTGCCTTGAGAAAGTATTCGGTTATGGCACAGGAAGGGGGAACTATAGTGGAGCCTGGTGAGCTTGAGAGACCAAGGTGGCTAGGGTTTGCAGGATGGTAACAGGAGAAAGCTATGTAGAGAACTCTGGAGATTCTTGAGGGTCCCTCCTGATCATTCAGCTGAATGCTAATCAGCACATGTGTATTAGAAAGCTATTAATACCTGAGGACAAGGAATGAACAATCCAAAACAATTAGAGGTAATAGTCCCTAGCACTCACAGAGAGTGAAGGATAGTGCCTATTCCCAGCAGTTAGACTGGAAAATCTTATAATTCATGGGGTATTGAGTATAGTACACAGAAGGGCCTTCAGTAGTGAGGAGTAATTGTTCCTAGATTGAACATTTCTCTTATTTCCTCTAACAAATCTTAAAAACAAGACCCAAAAGGACCAGATTATTTTAAAATAACTACAACCCAGAAAAAGCTCAAAAATATTTATAGGAATACAAAATTATCCAGTGCCCAAGTATGTAAAATGTACAGTGTCTAGCATTCAACCAAAAATTAGCAGGTCTGCAAAGAAGCAGGAAAATACAACTCATTATGAGAAGAAAGATAAAACCAACCCAGAACTGCTACAGATGTCAAAAATAGCCAACAAAGGCCAGACATGGTGGTTCATACTTGTAATCCCAGTACTTTGGGAGGCCAAGACAGGAGAATTGCTTGAGTCCAGAAGTTTGAGACCAGCCTGGGCAACATAAAGAAACCCGGTCTCAATAAAAAGTTTTTAAAAGCCAACAAGGACATTAAAATACTTATACTATAACTGTGTTTTAACAAAAAAAAATGGAAGATGTGCAAGAAAGCAAAAAGACCCAAACCAAATTTCTGGAAGTGAAAACTATGATGTCTGAAGTGAAACTACAGTGGATGGGATTAACAGCATAGTAGACATTGCAGAAATAAAGATCAGTGAATTTGAAGACACAGTAATTGAAACTTTCCAGAATGAAACACAAAAAGAAAAAAGAGAAATTTTCAAAAAAATGAACAGATCATCAGTGAACTATAGGACTTCAAGTGACCTAATATATGTATAAATGAATCTCCCGAAGAAAAGGGGAAGACAGAAAACATATTTGAAGAAATGATGGCTGAAATTTTTCCAAATTTGATGAACACTTCATAAACCCACAAATACAAAAAGTTAAGTGAGTTCCAGGCACACAAAAATCATGAAGAAAATGACACTAAGACAAATCACAAATTGCTCAAAACCAATGATAAACATTTCCAGAGGAAAAAAGCATATTATGTTACAGAGGAATAACGATAAGGATGATAGCATATTTCTCGTTAAACAATGCAAGCAAGAAAGCAGTGGAGCAACATCTTTAAAGTATTAAAGGAAGACACAGTCAACCCACAATTCCATACCAAGCAAAATGGCTTTCAAAAACAAAGTTGAATGAAAGACTTTTCAGACTTTCAAAAGGTTATTCATTTCCAGAAGATTCACAGTACAAGAAGTGTTAAAATTATTCAGGCAGAATAAAAATATACCACATGGAAATATAGATCTCCAAAAATGAATGAAGAACACTAGAAACAATAGCTAAATGGATACATTTATATAATTTTTCTTGTTATTTAGATCTTTTTAAAAGAATATTATTTTAAAAACTAACAATAACAAAGTAGTGTGGGCCAGTTTGTGAAGAGAATATAACAAACTTAAATATTTATACCCCTGGTAAGAGAATTTAAAAATGTATAAAGCAAAAACTAATAGGACTAAAAGAAAAATGGGAAAATCTACAATTACAGTTGGAAATTTCAATACTCCTACTTCAATAATTGAGAGAACAAGTCAACAGAAAACCAGTAATGGAGAGTGGGTGTAAGGAGCACAAAGTAGGGATTTTACAAAAGGACACAGGGAAGCTTCTGGAGGTGATGGATATTGTGAGTACAGTGATGTTTTCACAGGTAGATACACATCTCAGAAGTCATTAAATTGTGTACTTTAAATATGTGGAGTTTATTGTATGTCAGTGAATAAAGCTATTAATAAAACTGACTGGGATCTGGAGTATAGGAAGGGATATCCAGGTGAGACAAGGCCATGCATTTGGGGTAGAAGAGAACAGCATAACCAAATACATAAAGGAATTGTTTGCAGATACATTGACACCATTCTGAGAACAGTGAGTAGTCTAGTGTGGCAAGATCAGACGTTGTGTGCAGGGTAGTGGCAAGAAATACTAGAAAGGTACATAGCTATGACCAGATCGTCAACTAACTTGAAGGTAATGTGAATGAGTTTGCATTTATGCCAAAGAAGGAGGAAGTCACCAAGGAGACATGTAGAGTGAAAAGAGGGACCAGGGTGGAGCCCTAGGCAGTTTTTGTGTTTAATGGATGGGAGGTCAAAAAGGTAGGCAGAAACTTAGTGGAGGTAATTGCTCAGAAAGAAAACAACATGGTCAAATGCCTCAGTGCAGGAGATGAGACCTACAAAGGTCCGTTTGACATGATGGCCTTTGAGAGTGCCTTTGGTAAAGTGTTGGGGATAAGCCAAATTGCACAGAAAAAAAATGGATAAAAAGATTAAATGGAAGTATAGTCTGATCTTTAAAATATTAATTTATATCTATTCCAAATTCTGTGATTTCAGACTCAAGTATTTAATTTTTCCTACTGTACAAATTAAAGAAACCCAGTTCCAAGTTTCTGTTTTGTAGTTAAGAACCTGAAAATCCTGTTGTAGGTATGTTCTAACCTCAGCCAGCTAATGCTGGTTCCCAGCTGAGCAAGGTTCTGAAGTTATTGTTCTACTATCAGGTGAAAGCAGTAACCCTGTAAATAGGGAGTGGTGGGTGATCCTGAGAGGATGGGATACAGTTTTCAAACTTTATACGCATAGGGATTCTGAGGCACCATCTTCCTTGGCACTCTCTACTTATGTGAGCCTCTATGACTTGGTGACAATTTATTGAACCTCTCAAATGGGTTGAAATGAACTCAGGACCGTTAGCAAAGGGAGGCATTTTCACCAAATAGCTTATTTTATGTATGTGAGGTTTCAAAGCCACATTCAGCTATCTTTTTATAAACAATCTCTGCCAACCATCTCTTATGTCTTATAAACTCAAGCATTCAAATAGTTACCTGCAGGGTCTTTTTGAAATGTGTTTCTGAATCTTTAAAGTTCCATTTGTTGGATTATTTAGGCTCTACTTTCAGCTGTTACAAATGGAAGCTGAATCATATTCATTTCTTTTGTGACTAGACTGTGACTCCTTGGTAAGTAAACTCAGCACTGTTAGTTAAATGATAGCCATCTGTTCAGAAGAGCAGAACTCAAACCTGAAACTATACCTTCAGCAAAAGATACAAAAATAAACATCTGAACACTTGACAAACCTTGATTAATTGTTAGATACTAGGTATATCTCTGTTTTAAATTATGTATCCTTTTTTTTAAAAGAGACAGTGGTAAATCAAAGCTGATATTAGATTAAGAAAATATAAATATTACCATAGAAGCACATTTCTTAGGCACATGGGCCACCATCCCATTATTTAGTTCAACTTAGGTTGTTTGGATATCCTGAACAGTATGTGATGTACTTTGATATTTATTACAGAATTTTCTTTAGAGTTTTGTACTGCTTAAAAAACTTTTTCACCAGGTACAGTGTGGCTCACGCCAATAATCCCAGCACTTTAGGAGGCCAAAGTAAGAGGATCACTTGAGCCCAGGAGTTCGAGACTAGCCTGGGCAGCATAATGAGACCATGTCCCACAAAAAAAATTTTTTTTTAGTTAGTCGGGCATGGTGGTGTATGCCTGTAGCCCCAGCTGCTCAGGAGGCTGAGGCAGCAGGATCTCCTGAGCCCAGGAGGTGAAGGCTGCAATGAGCTGTGATTGTGCCACTGCACTCCAGCCTGTGCAACAGAGTGAGACCCTGACTTGAAATAAACAACAAAAAAAAACACTAAAATGAAAATAAAAAACTTTCACCTTCCTTTTGTAAACAATTAGAGTTAGCAAGTCACAGTTGTCCTCTGAAACTCTTGGTAGGTGACTCTAATGCAGATCTCTAAAGGTGCTGTCTCTTCTTGCTTCCTAGATAGAGGAGTAAGACCTGGGTTCCTTTAAATATAAAACCTTGTGGTTTAAAACTTGACAACAGTCATAGTGCTTGGAACCTTAATAGCAAACAGGATAGAATAGCAAGCTTGCCGGTTCTGCAGTGTTCTTTGGGAAAATAAGGTATTTTGACATGGTTTCTTCTTTCTCCCTAACTCACCCCGATCTACCTAACAATAACCAAACTTTATTGTAATCTTGTTCTCAGATTCTATGAGTGGATTCTCTTTAGTAATTAAAAAGGAATTATGAGTAAGGCATTTAGTGACTTTGAGGTTCCTGTCTGCCTTGTTTCTGCACCTTCACTGTTGTCGTCATATCTCAGATAAGGCATTAATTGACACAAACCAAAACAAAGATAATAGAAACCTACCTTTTAAAAGTCCTATTTCTTTTTTTTTCTTTTTTCTTTTTGAGTAGGAGTCTCACTCTGTCGCCTAAGCTGGAGTGCAGTGGCACGCTCACTGCCACCGCAGCCTCAATCTGCTGGGCTCAGGTGATCCTTCCGCTTCAGCCTTCCAAGTAGCTGGAACCACAGGCATGCACCACCACGCCCGGCTAATTTTTTTGATTTACTGTATAGACAAGATCTCGCCAAGTTGCCCAGGCTGGTCTCAAACCTGAGGGTTAAGGCAATCCTCTTGCCTCCACCTCCCAAATAGATAAGATTACAAGTGCTGGGACTACAGGTGTGAGCCACCATGCCAAGCAAAAACATCCTATTTCTTTTCTATTTGCTGGGGTTATGCTAAGCACTCTAGATTGATTGCCATGAGAGGTAGTTGGGCAGAGACTCATCCTAGGAATTCTGGGGTTTATGTGATGAATTTGTTTCTGTCTCATGAATCTAGCAGTTATTTCTCTGAAGGGCAGGATCCAGGAAACCTCCAAAGACAAGAAATGGGAATCCTTAAAAGATAATATAGAGAAAACAAAGTTAGGAGAACCACACTCCAGAGGGTGATGTCCATGGTATTCACTGCATAAGAGGCAAAGAGGAGCGGATGGAGAACTGACTATGCATCTGATAGGACTAAAATAATGTGGATAACCACAAGCCACCAAAAAATAACTTTCTTGTTGAATATAATCACATCGCATGTATATTCAATATTTTATTTAACCAAACAAAATTTATTATAATGAACTTATAATAAAACCTCATTTTAACTTTTATTTTACTCATTCAGAATTTTCATCAGTAAGTTAAAGGATACAAAAGAAATAGAATGTAAGATTTCGTAGCTTCAGGCTCCTAACTAATGATTATTTTAAATGAATTGAGCTATACAGACAAGGTATATCAAAAGTCCTGTAATTGAAGCTACAGAAAGCATGGAGGACATTTATCCAGACCAAAAGGAGTCTCAAGTTTAGATATTTGCTAATTATTTGAATTTTACTCTAGAATATTTTCTTTTTTTTTTCCAAGTTGGAGTATCACTCCATTGCCCAGGCTGGAGTGCAGTGCACACTCACAGCTATCCCAGCATTGACTTACTAGGTTCCAGCAATCCTTCCACCTCAGCCTTCCAAGTAGCTGGAATATAGGCACATGCTACCATGCCCAGCTAATTTTTTATTTATTGTAGAGAAGAGATCTCATCAAGTTGCGTGAGCTTGTATCAAACCCACGGGCTCAGACAATCCACTCACCTCAGCCTCTCAAAGTGCTGGGATTACAGATTGAGCCACTGAGCCCAGCCTTTAAGAATATTTTCATCATGTTTAGTATTATGTGAAACAGTATATAAATTCTGGATTCCTTCATCAATATTAGTGCTTTAGGTTTGATTTCTATAGGTCAACATTTTATTACTCTTATTAATACCAATAATATTTTTAATACTTCTTATCAACTTCTACTATTATGTTAATAACATATGTAAATCATCTTATTTAATCTTCAGATTCACTCTATTGCAAAGTAGACATACTTATCACCATTTTACAGGTGAAGAAACTGGAGTTCAGCACATTATAAATGATTTACCCAAGGTCGCACAGCTAGTAAGTGGCAGAGTAGAGACAGATTCAAACCCAACTTTTCTAACTTCAAAACTTATGATCCTTGAAAACTACTGCTAGGACTAGGAGCCTAAAAAAGCTAAGCAGAGATCTCCTTCTTGACTTGAAGAGGGCTTCAGCTGTAACTCACCTTCATATTCCTTTACTTTACTCAACCTGTATAGTGAACCCACACTCAAAAGTGCCAGGCCTTCTCTAGATAAGTTAGATGCCAGAGTTATAGCGATAAACAAGACACTATCCCTTACCTCACTGAATTTATAAATAGATAACGACAAGCAACTACAGTGGTGATGAATGCCATGAAGGAGAATTAAGTGCTGCAAATAAGAGGTTTACCAAGAAAATTAGAAAAGAAGACTTGCAGAAGCATATTTAGTCTGATCAAGAGAAGAATTTGTGGAGACACTGTCTATATTTGAAAGAAATAATACTGACTTTCTATACTCAACATATTACAATTAAACTACTTCAGTTTATTTAAATTAGCTAGCTTTACAAAATTTCATCTTGTATGCATAAATCTGAGTAGCCTTTGCCAGTATTGTTTTCACTATTGTGTTTTCAAGTATGTGTGTGCATATGAATTCTCTTCACTTACAGTGGATGCTAAAAGACTATTAAAAAATTGTAAAGTAATGAGAGAAAACTATTATCAACCTGTAATTCTATACCCAGGCAAACTATCAATCAAATGTGACTTTAAAAAAAAAATGAAAGCCGGGCTCGGTGGCTCAGCCTGTAATCCCACGCCTTTGGGAGGCTGAGGTGAGTGGATTGCCTGAGCCTGCGGGTTCAAGACCCGCCTGGGCAGCAAGACCTCATCTCTACGATAAATAAAAAAACCAGCCGGGTGTGGTAATTCCGGCTACTTGGAAGGCTGAGGCGGAAGGATCGCCGGAGCCCAGCAGGCGAGGCTGCGGTGGCTGGGAGCGGCCACTGCACTCCAGTCTGGGTGACAGAGTGAGACTCCAACTCCAAAAAAAAAAAATGAACAAGCAGTAAAACACAGTCAGAGACTTTTCATGCATCCTTTCTTAGGAAATTTCCTGAGGATATATTCCAGAAAACTAAGGTAATAAAACAAGAAAGAGGAAGATATTGGAGCCAAGAGATAGTAAGTCCAAATCAGGAGAGAAATAAAGTCCCCAAGTGACAGCTATGGTATGGACATAGACAGCAAGAAGATACAGGGCTTCATTGATTGGTACCTGTCAAATGAGGGAATTAGAGGGATTTTATTCAATTCTTAAAAGCTAGACATGGAAGAGAAAAAGCAATTGTGAATTCTAAGAAAAAAAAAATCAAGAGGTAACATATTTTGGGACATGATTTAAATCATGAATAATAATTACACGATCACAGTAGTAAAGCACTATCTGATTTCCAACTTTTAGAAGTAATCTTAGCCAAAGCATTGAAGCCTTAATTATGGTTACAGAACACTGAGTTGGTAATAGTCGATGTTCTTTCACTGCCTTCTATGTGCCATGCATAGAAGGTAGTTGGGATACAGGCAGTGAACAAAATAGTTCTCAAAGAACTCACATTCTAGAAAGTGGATGAATAATAAACGCATGTCTAGAGTGCTATAAAAAAGGTAAAATAGGATAACATGAAAGAGCATAGCTAGAGAGAGGAGGTTGCTTTGGCTTACATGAAAGGCTCTCAGAGACAGTGACCCTTCAGTTAGGATTTGGGTAATAGGAAGAAGGAAAATATCTGGGCTGTTACCAAACAGAAGAACAAAGACCCTAGAACAGACATTAGCTTGTGATAGTAAAAAGATAAGTGCATGTTTAGCTGGAGCAGAGTGAGTGAAGTGGAGAGTACAGGAGAATGGAAGTTGGAGTTCGCCTAAACCTGATTATTTAAAGGCCTTGTGGGCAATCATAAGGGGTCACAATGAGAGATCACTTTTGAGCAAGGGGAGTGATGTGCTCTCATTTATATTTCTGAAAAATCACTCTGGCCATTTTGTGGATTATAGCAACACAAAAGGATAGCTGTAATAAAAAGATAGTGGCTTCCACTAGCATTTTAGCCATGAAGATAGTGAGAATCTGGGCGTGGCGATGACAAGACTTATGTGGGTAAAAAGAAAAGAGAGGATTTGTTTCTGGCTGGAGCACCTGGGCAGATGGGGTAGCATTGGCTGAGAGCAGGATGCTTGGGGAAGGAGTGCCTTTGGGAGTCAAATCAAGAGTTCAGTGTTGGAGATGTCACAAAAGGAGTAGTCTCAACCTCGATGGTGTAATAGCACAGCTAAGAGGAGGCAGGAGTCAGGGGAAGAGAAGTGCTGGAAGGAAGGTAGAGATACTGGCATCCTCACATTAGAAAATGGGAAATATCTGGGTGCAGTGCCTCATGCCTATAATCCCAGCACTTTGGGAGGCTGAGGTGAGAGAATTACCTGGGCCCACAGGTTTGAGACCAGCCTGGGCAACTTGGCAAGACCTCATCTCTACAATAAATCACAAAATTAGCCAGGCATGGTGGCCTGCACCTGTAGTTCCAGCCACTTGGAAGGTTGAAACGTAAGGATCGCCTGAGCCCAGCAGGTCGAGGCTGTGGTGGCCGTGCGCGTGCCACTGCACTCTAGCCTGGTCAACAGAGTGAGACTCCAAATCAAAAAGAAAAAAAAAGAAAGAAAACAGAGAATAAAGAGATAATTTCTTATTGATGGAACAAAAATAAAAGATACATACATTATTTAATGGACTGAAGATCATCAGAAGTAATGTGACTGTATTGATTAAGAGGGGAGGTTATTAGTGATGTAAACCCAGATCTGTCATAAAAGGAAATCAGTGGATAATATCTAAAGTTGATACATTTAGAAAGAGCAGGATAAGCATGTTATTTAGTGATTGGAGTTCACCATGAAAAATTACTAAAAATAGAAGCAATTTGCTATTTTTTTTTTTTTTGAATTGGAATCTCACTCTGTTGCCCAGGCTGGAATGCAGTGACACGCTCATAGCCACTGCAGCCTCTACCTGCTGGGCTCAGGCGATCCTTGCCTCAGTCTTCCAAGTAGCTGGAACTACAGGCACGTGCCACCATGCCCAGCTAATTTTTTTTTAATTTATTATAGAGACAAGGTCTTGCCAACTTGCCCAGGCTGGTCTTGAACTCTTGGGCTCAGGCAATCCTCTCGCCTTGGCCTTCCAAAGTGCTGGGATTACAGGCTTGAGCCATCGTGCCTGGCAGAAACAGTTTACAACAAGCTTGGAAGATAGCAACCAGTGGGTCAAGGGGCTGTTGCTTTTCATTTTTTTCAATCCTCTGCCTGGGTTACTTTGCTACAGTAAAAGGATAGTGTTTTTAATTACCTCGACAAAATCAGATTTTCGGGATGTGGAATGGAAGTGCCTTTTGATTTCTCAAATTTAATTGAACAGGAGAAGAGGGCTTGAAAGTCTTATTTCTTCAAAATAATACCAAGAAATTTCCATTTTAAAATATGCTAGAAAGGCCAAGCATGGTGGCTCATGCCTATAATCCCAACACTCTGGAAGGCCGAGGAGGGAGGACCACTTGAACCCAAGAGTTCAAGACCAGCCTGGGTGACATAGCAAGACCTCATCTCTACAAAAATAAAAAAATCAACCAGGTGCAGTAGTGCATGCCTTTAATCGTAGCTACGTGGGAAGCTAAGGCAGAAGGATCACCTGAGCCCTGGAGGTGGAGGCTGCAGTGAGCCATGATCATGCCACTGCCCTCCAACCTGGGCAATAGAGTGAGTACTCACCTCAAAAAAAAAAAAGCTATAAGATGGTGGTAGGTATGCTACCAAATGTGAAATGGTTAGCTCCTTTCTTGACTTGTTGAACTTTCCACCTTTCTCACTTAAACCCTGATTTGTGTCCTCTACTACCTTCTGAAGGATGGGGAATGACCATCCTAGCCACTGCCAGAATTTGCAGTTTTTCTGAGTGTATAGCAAACTTAGTGGAATCAAAAGTCCTAGGAAAGGAGGAAAATCTTGACGTGAGGAAGAATGACAACAGGAACAGACACTTAGAGACTTCCTGCAGGGGGCGGGCCAAGAGGGAGGTTGCAAGTATATATTTTAGCCAGAAGTTTGTGGCTGATGTGTTAACCACTTCCCTACCAATGAGATTTGTCCCCATCTGCCTGCTTCCACACCCCACTCTCCTCTCACCTCCTCGTCCCTCCTAGCCACCCAGCATTCCCTCTCCAACCCAGCAAACCCCATGCACACTTCTCACTGATTCACCTCCTCCAGTATGAGTGGTGGCAGACCCTTCAAAGGTCCCTCTTCTGAGTACTGGTTTGAGTTATTTATAAAAGATTATTTATAGCATTAATAGACACCTTTAGGATGTATGTGTTAGAAATAGGAATGCTGTGTTAAAAATCCATCCAGGTTTCATATCTCAGACCCCAGAATTTGAAGTATAGAATCCTCTCGTGCAGATTAATTGTGTCAAACTGGGATTTCACCTAGTTTTTAGATTTTCTTGAACTTTACAACAGTAGCTTTGAAAGGAGCTTTGAAAGCATGAAGAGTGCTTGTTAGAAAAGCCTTTAAAAGTGTAATAACCTCAGCTTACTGCATATGAACATTGATAGGAGAAGCAATCTCATTTCCCATCTTATAACCAAGGAAGTTTGATTAAATATAAGGGCAATTTTTTGACTGTCAAAGACTGATTAAATTTTGGAAGATGCCACATACTACTGCTTTTCATCCTTAGCAGTACCTAAAAATAGAAGTCTTGAATTGTTGATGGGGAGCACGTCAGAAAACTCCGAGGCCCCTCTGGTTCTGAGGTCTGGGGTCTCTCGCTGGCAGTTGGTGAGGATGAGGCATCCTGAGACCATGAGGCTAGAAGGAACTTAGGGATTCCAGCCAGTTCCACACAATGGTCAGATTTAAACAGAACTCATCCCTGGTTGCTTAATTACTGTTCTGTTTTTAAAGACTGCCAGTGGAATTCCCTTGATGATTTATTTAATGATCTTAAACATCCCACTTAGGAAATTTGGCCCTGTTTCTAACCAAACACCCCATGCTATGGTTTCTTCTAGTTCTCAGGAACTTTAGGAAACAGCTGTCCCATCTAGTGATTCGCCCTATGACACCTTCATATGTTCATTCTCTGACTTTCTATCTTTCCTTAATTCCCGGATCTTATTTTCTGACTCATTAATATATTCAGATTATACATGCTTAAGTCCAACAACAGTTAAAAAGCTATTGTAGTAGGATGACTGTTGAGTTGTATTTACTTCCTCACTCTATAAAGTAATTGGAAATTCAGATTTTGCTAGATAAGAGAGTTTGCCAATCTCATTGCTCATCCCTCCAAGATTAATGCTTTAGGAGACAGGGAATTACTGAAACAGGGAATTCACACTCCTGGGTGTGTGCCATTGCTCATCTAGTGGGAGGGGACATTTTCCAGTCTCAGTCTGGGGCACTTCCTTTTACTTCCCTTGAGTGCTCATCATTTTAAGAAACAGGTTGGATGGTCAAAGAGCTGCACACGAATTTCACACAGTGTCTTCTCTGTAGCAGATACTAACATAGACTTGGTCATGCAGGCCTGAGAGCACCACATGCGAATTAAAGGCCAGGAGGGCTGTGCGCCCTTGGGCCCAGGGCAACTCAGAACACTTCCTAGATTAGTCATGTTTAGCAGGTTGGGGTTTTGGCCTAGAGCAATACTATCACCAGTGAACAATGGAAGTGAAATATGCCTGTTACTGTCTTCAACCTCTGAGAAAACAGATTGCTCATATAATATTACTTTTTCAATACACTCACTTACATGGAAATCAACTGGAGTTTCTGTGATACCAGGACAGTCAGCGACTTTGTCATGAAACAGTTTAGTCATAAACATTTATTTATTACTCAGATCTCAATGTATTTATTTAATAGGTGCCAGTTTATCTAGTGAAATTTGTTCACATCAACTAGCGTTTCCTGAACACTTAAAATTTGCAAAACATTATTCTGCACATTGGGGGTGGCCACCAGGATAACTGAAAATCACCCAACCTTGAGGAGCTCACAGTCTAGAGAAAGTAATATGACGAAAATCCAGTAAAGGCGCGTAGGAGCAGAGGCCGGAACCTAACTCTGCCTGAAAGTAAGCGCAACTGCTCCTCCAGCTGTCCTGAAGGCATGAGGCTGGAGGAGCTGAGGGATGGAGCAGAAAGCACAGGAAGGGCAGGTTCCTCTCAGCTGATCTGGGCCGGGAAGAGTCAGAAAGTGTGAATTCAATCCAGGTTGTCAAGCCCCTTCTATGTTAGGTAGCCACAGGTCCTAGTTTGCCTATGTTTATGCCTGTTACCCTACATAATAATCACTAAAGCTGCTTCCTTTAACTCTTGAGAGTGTCCCAGACAGATGATAAATTCCATGATTACCTGACTTACACAACTATGCAAAGGGAATTGTAGGTTTTGTAACTTAAGTGATCTATCAGATTTGTGTTCTGGAAGGATAACTCCAGCAGCCGTGAGGAAGTTTGCAGAGGAATGAGACAAGAGATAGTTTCAGCTACTTGGAAGGCTGAGGTGGAAGGATCGCTGGAGCCCAGCAGGTCGAGACTGCGGTGGCCGGGAGCAGCCACTGCACTCCAGTCTGGGCAATGGAGTGAGACTCCAACTCAAAAAAAAAAAAAAGAAAATTAGCCCTGCTAATTTTTTTATTTACTATAGAGATGAGGTCTCGCCAAGTTGCCCAGGTTGGTCTTGAACCCATGGGCTCAGGCAGTCCTGTCACCTTGGTATCTCAAAGTACTGGGATTATAGGCATGAGCCACCACGTCCAGCCACCTGCCTCTATTTTCAGTTATGATTGAACTACACCAAGTTGTATAGATGTTCTAAATGTATCTTAGTCTTTTAAGATCTTAGTAATTTTCTGGAATAAATCTAACTCCTGCCTACCAACCTGCCTTTTTGTTTGTTTGTTTGTTTTACGATATCACAGAGATACAAAGAGGATTCTGAAAAATATTTGGGGGGAAATTTTTCAAGATTTTTTGGGGAAAAGGTCTTAGCATTGCAGAGGCGCTCTGATCACACTGTTTTGCTAGTCTTGCAAACAAGTTTCACCAGGCCACCCATACTTCCCAACTGACTCTTCTGAAACTAGTGAATGTAGCTCTGACATGGATTGGGGTGTAGTCTGGAAGGCAAGAAGCTGAGTTAATTAGACATGGAGCCTGACCCTGTAACAGTGGCCTCATTAGCACCACTGAGCAAACTAGGCACAGCCTCAGTTATGCAAAGGCACTTTTGGTAAAATACATCTTGAAGGTATCCTCCTCTGCACACATGCTTTCTTCTCCTGGGGCTACTTGGACTTGATGACTAAGAATGATGACAGAATGAGACCCCACAATGGCCAGGTCATCTTGAAGGGGCTGGCCACCGCTGGAGCCCAAGTTCCTAGCATGTTCATGATTGAAGAGCAGCATGGCCTGGCTGAGATAGCACAGGCTTTGGAGTGAGACTGGCCTGCGTTTACATTCATCCCTGCTTCTTACTGGACAAGAAACCTTGATGTTACTTAGCTTTTGCGTACCTTATTTCCTTGCCCGGAAAGTAAGGGTAACAATGCCTGCTTTACATGGTTGTTGGGTTAGTCTAGCCAAGCACCAAGCACAGGTGTGGCACGTAGAAGGTATTCAGTTGACAGTGGCTAATTTCTTTACTGTTGTCATCATGATTATCATGAAATAGGTTCTGTTCAAATACATTTATTCATTCATTCAACATTTTTTTTAAGTTGGAGTCTCACTCTGTCACTTAGTCTGGAGTACAGTGGCATGCTCACGGCTACTGCAGCCTCAACCTGCTGGGTTCAGAGGATCCTTCTGCCTCAGCCTTCCTAGTAGCTGGAACTATAGGTGCTTGCTACCAAGTCTGGCTAATTTTTTAATTTTTATTGTAGAGACAAGGCCTCACCAAGTTGCCCAGGTCTCGAACCCTCGCCTCAGCCTCCCAAAATGCTGGGATTACAGGCATGAGGCACTGTGCCTGGTCTAATTCAATATATATATATTTATTTTTTTGGACACATATTACTTGCTGAGAAGTGTTCTGTGTCCTAGGGGCACAGCTTTGAACAAGACAAACAAAGTTGCTGTCCTCGGGATTCTTAGGCAAACACTCCATTTCAGCTCTTCTTTTTTTCATTTTCTGCTCAATTTGTTAATTTATGCCACCACCACCCCTTCTTTTGCTCTTTCCGGGTATCCCTTATCCACAATCAGAAATGATTTCCTCAGTAATTTTGCACCCCTGGTAATATCCCAAAAGGCCAGCAGCCATATCATCTGCTCCCTTTCATTTCCTCCATTCTATGGCAAAGAGGACAGAGCACAGGCTTTGGAATTAGACAATCCTGCCTGCATACCCAGCTCTGTCGCTCCCTTGCCCAGATTCAGAGCCTCTGTTCCTCGTCTGGTTGTTGGAAAGATCAGACAGATCTGTATCAGAGGTTTGGTACAGGACCTATCTGAGTTTAAAAGGAGAAAGACCAAGAAAGGGAAGCTTTTTAAAGCTTTTTGCTATTTAAAGCACTTTTTTGAAGGCTGACTCATACCTGTAATCCCAGCTCTTTGGGAGGCCAAAGTGGGAAGATCACTTGAGGCCAGGAATTCGAGACCAGCCTGGGCAACATTAGCAAGACCCCGTCTCTACAAAAATTTTTAAAAATTACCTGAGTGTGGTGGTGGTACATGCTTATGGTCTCAGCTACTCAGGAGGCTGAGGTGAGAGGATTTTGAAGTTAACAGGAGTTTGAAGTTACAGTGATCTATGATCATGCCACTGCACTCTAGCCTGGGTGACAGAGCAAGACCCTGGCTCTAAAAAAAAAAACAAAAAGTTTGTATTTGAGGTTTTAAATAAGTACCTAATTAAGTTACTAGAAATGTTCATTGTGTTTAAGACAACAGCCATAACTATTGCCATATTATTATGATTAATTGATTCCACTTTGGTTCCTATTAAATGGGCCAAAAAATATTTTTCCAACTGTAGTTGGGCTCAGTTGAATTTTAAATCATATCACTCCCGACTTCAACACTTTCTTAAGATAAAGTCTGAACTCATTCCCACATCTATGGGAGGTATGACCCCACTTCCTCATTCTGTTTTCCCCCACATTCACCTGCAGGCTCACCTGCAGGACCACACTGGTTTTTCTTTGCATTCTCAAGTAAGCGTGCCCCTTACTACCAGCTTCAGAGACATCACAGGTGCTGTACCCTTTGCTGAGAGCACTATCCCTAGCCTCTTCCCCTAACCCCATGCATCTTTCAACTCAAATGCTGCCTTCCCCAGAGAAGCCTGACCTCCTCCCAGACACCTCTAAGTCCTCATGTTAGTGTCATCTAATAACACCCTGGTTTTCTTCTTCATAACACTACAGTTGTAATTAATTATTTTTTATTTTTAAAATGTAGGATAC
This sequence comes from Carlito syrichta, assembly GCF_000164805.1. NCBI lineage: Eukaryota > Metazoa > Chordata > Mammalia > Primates > Tarsiidae > Carlito > Carlito syrichta. The sequence continues at coordinate 191,923 of NW_007080011.1, read as the reverse complement.
AATTCAGGGTTAGTTACATAAGTGGTCATCACACATGTGAAGTTTGAGCCTCACTTTGGTTTGGGATCAAGTACCCTTATTAATGTAATGTGCCCTCCCCCCACCCCCATCCCCTGGCAGTGACTCACTACTGCCAATCCATTTCATGTGATTGTAATTATTTTTATATGACTTTTTCATGAAATATCTGTCACTTTCAGGGGGTTTTGAGGAGTCCATGAGGGGAAGACTGTCTACCACTCTAGATGTTCAGTAACTATGTGTTGAATGAACATTCATTTAGAAAGCTATAGGTAATTTCTTGTCAGTGAATGTATTCTGTCTTGAATGGAAACACATTCTGAAACAGGTGTGTGAAACTGATCTTCAGTTCTGGACTTCCTGTTCAGATTACACTGGTAACCAAGTCATTACATGATAGTGTTTACTGAGGGCCATGAATTAGCTCAGTCCAGTCCTTAATAGATAGGTGTTCACAGCAGCCACACCATCACTGGCCAGATGAAGACTAGCCACTCTTGGCGGCAGAGATGACAAAGCAGATGACTGAGGGATACACACTAATCGATTCCAGAATCTTAGCAGCCACTCTTGTATGGTGGTGTTCCAGCTGGTGAGGTTGTAGAAGGACTGAGGTGGGAGCTGCAGCATGAAAGTACGTGGGGCCAGGATGCCTTCTGTCACTGCAAAGATGAGTCTTCTCTTTAAGGAACAGGTTTAACACATGTGAGCATTTTCTGCATAAGGAAATTATTTCTAGTTGTATACATTATGAAACAGGAATAGTTATATCTTCAAGGGGGTGGACTGTTTTATGTGAGATGGGAGTATGTGGTTTCTAGAATGGTCTCAGCTTGCCCTTTGTAACAGGGACAACAAGCTGAGGACAGGCCTGGTTGGGATTCGTTCCTGTACTCTCCCCTGTGACCAGCACATGGCTTTGAGCCTTAGATGACTCCTTAGAGTAAGGGCTGAGGGTACAAATACATAGAAGAGCTTCCCTAGTTCTTTGTTATCTCTTGTGGTCACTGTTACTTTCCCCCCGCCCCTCATTTTATCATTGTCTGTATACTTAATCTGTCTCTGCTATTAAAGTACAAGTTCCTTGAGAACAGGGAGCATGTCATAAATATATTTGAATCCATAGCACCTAGCAAAGAAAGCACTAAATAAATATCAAGGTGGAAAGAAGGGAAAGCAGGTAGGTTGGTGGGCTCTGCTAGAGGGAATGGAAGATGTGGGATTCACCCTGGGCTGTACACTGTTGTTGCAACAGTGATTATAGAGCCACCCAACAATAATTGCTAAGTATAGGGCGTCGGCTTAGAAAGGAAAGGGATCATATGACAAATGAGATTTTCCTGGGTGACACTGAAGGAAGCTGATGTCAACTTCATATCCAGACTTTTGTGAGTAATTAGAAACTTCCGAGGGAGGGTAAGAAGAATCTGCCTGCTAGTTGACAGCCCTGTTCCCAGGCCATTTAGACCAACTCATAAAGGGTAAGAAGCAGAGGTGGGAAGATCCAATCCTTTGGTAGCCTCAGCTCTGCTCATGGCCCCCAGGCAGGGGCTTTAGCACCTGGAGGGCAGGGGCTCTACACAGGCCTTTGGAAGCCAGTATCCTAAAGTATTACCTGTACTGATTATCTCCTAGTTGTAAATGGGCAGGCTGAAGGCAACAAACTGGCTTCCAGCTAAAGTGAAGCGAAGCAGATTTTAATCAATTGTGATGTATCTCCCTATCTCTTGCTACTCCATATTACCCTCTACCCCAGCAAGAATTGTGGTAAACCAAAACAGGCATCATACTTAATCCAAAAAGGGTTTAAAAAGCCAAATACATTTAATCAAATATTTAACAGCTTCTCTGAAGCCCAATATGCAGCAGTTCAAGGTGCAACTTATGTCACATGTGCAGGGAAAGGCCACGGTGAGGAACAAGGAGCTGTGCTACCTCTTGCCTCCCCTCCCCTCCCCCCCACATGAAGCAGCCCTTGGCATGGTGGCTGTGGTTCTGTGTGGAAAGGTCCCACTAGTGTTCAAATGCATGTGCTGAGACACACAGCCCCATCCTCCACTAATTTATTTTTGTATTTAGAAATACCTATTATAGCAAAGAAAATGGGCAACTCAACAACAAAAGATATACAGATGATTAGCAAACATTTGGGAAAAAATGTTCCCTGTTCTCAGCCTCATGAGTAATCAAATGGTATCTTAATGAAACAATAAGATACTATTTTTCCTTCAAGTCAGTAGAGTTTATTTTAATAATAGTGTACATTGAGAATGTAGTAAGATTCTGTGTTGATATATTGCTGCCGAGTGGTAATTAATATAAATCTCTGTAACTTGCTCAAGACCACGCTGATTAGTTATGGACAAGAACCCAGGCAATATGGCTCCAGCATCTAGGCCCCTCTGTGTCTTGTCCCTAGACTGTACTGCACCTCTCATATAAGGTGCTGATATTATTCAAAGCAGAAGGAGTGAAATATTTAGAATGGAAGCACATTTTAAAATAGAAAATGAGAGGGGCAGAAGAGACAGACCTTGTTAATGACCTCTATTTCCTCTTGTCTCCCTGGAAACTCATGCTATAGCAAAGCTAGTGAGAATTGTGGAGGAAGCCTGCTCCTCTTGAAAATAAAGGACATTTCTGGGCTCTCTTATTGTCAGTGGTTGTGTTATATGACAGTGAGCCCTTACACAGAGTGGTTTGTTTGCTGTTTTCAAACCACAAGTGTGAGCATGTGGTGATAGCAGTGCATTACTTATTTTCTGTTTATCCTGCTGTAAAGAAGCACTAATATAATGTGCTTCCATAAGGTGTGAAGTAAAACACTTTTAATCAAACTTCAAAGAACACTCTTCACTTCTGAGAACAGTCTTTTTTCCTTACTACTCCATCTTAAATTAAATGCTAACTGGTGCCCATCGTTATTCTCTAGTCTCGTTGTGCTCAGAAACTAATTGTTTCTATTGGGTCTAGGCACTCAAGTGTTGGAACTTACTCTTGAGATCAAGGAGGGCCTTTCCTCTCGGAATGTTGTTTCTTGTCATTGTCTCATAGCTGCCCACACAGATAAACTCTTTCAAACTAGACCAGAGGTTGGCAAACTTTGACCAATAAACCAAATCCAGCCCACCACCAAAATGACTTTGCATTTGTACATGTTTGGGAGAGAAAATCCAAAAAAGAATATTTTGTGACACCTAAAAAGTGTATGACACTCAAATGGCATCCATAAAATGTTATGGGCACACAACCGTGTCCATTCATTTACATCCATGCTGCAGTAGCCAAGTTGCGTAGCTGCAACACAGACTGCATGGCCTGCAAAGCTGCAACATTTACCGTCTGGCCCCTTACAGAAAGAATTTGCCAGTCCCTGAGCTGGAACAGCAGAGCAGCTGAGACCCCACCCAAAGCTTTGCTAGCTTTACCAAAGGTAAGCTAAGGCTGCTCGGTGAGGCTCACAGCATTGCGCTGAGTGATCACCACAGTTTGTCCCACAAGCCACCAGCCCCTCTCTACATTCATCATGGTTTTAAGCTGATTAGGGTCATTTCCCTGCATTGTTTGTCTGTAAAATATTTGAGATCTCTAGGAACACCAAGCCTCCTTGTAAAAGAAACAAACATCAAGTTGCAATTCTACAAAGAGCCTATAAATTTCTTAGATTAAAGAATTTAACACAATTCAGTTTCTGACAGACCCAAAGCCCTATAATATTCCCATTTTCTCTTCTTTTGGTTCCATGGTCTTAATGCTAGATTTAGTTTAATGTTGCTAACTAATTAGTTGCTAAAATTCATTTTTAAATATAGTTTAAACTTTTCATAGGCATAAACCCTGTGTCTCCACAGTTTAAAATGAACTTATATGAGCTGTAGCTGACCTGTGGGCAGTGTTTCATCATCTGTATGACTTGTAGCAACTGCTTAATTCCAAAATGGAGCCCTCAGGAACTCCACTCATTCATCCATTCAGAACACCCCGTTCATGGTAGGGAACAACTGTAAAGAAGCAACTGCATTAGAGTTACAAAAATATAGGTAGAAAAAGCTTGGTAGAAGTGAGTGCTCAGAGTCCCACAGGAACACAGAGGAAGGTTCTACAGACCCACTGGCTTTCAGTTGTTTGTCTGTTCCATAAATATGTGCACTTACTATGTTCATGACCCTAGGTTAGACAGGACACAGACCCTGTTTTGCTCAACCTTACATTCCAGTGGGGCAAACATGCAAAAAACAAGTAAACAAATTAATAAAAATAATTTTACATTGTAATAAGTGCTAAGAGGGAATAAACAGTGTTCTGAGCTAGAAAATGAGGAGGTGACCTCTTTTGATAGAGTTGGGGGGAGAAGGCCAAATGAAAAGGCGTCACTTCAGCTAAGGCCTAGAAGATGAGAAGGAGCTGGTCCTGTGAAGACTAACCCAGGCATGAAGAATGGTTGGTACAAAGGCCCTGAGGCAGAAAAGAACTTGGTGTGTTTGAGGAAGTGAAAGACAACCAAGAGTTAGAGAAACAGACCATTAGCCAAGGCTGTGCCTGTGGTGTGAGGAAAGAGACATGGCTGTTGCAGGCAAGGGTCTGGAGCAACCTGGGTTTTGTGGATTCCATATGACTCAGGAGGTCATAGATAAGGGATTCCATTTGGGAAGAGCAGGCTGGAAAGCCAAGGAGGAGCCAGATTGCAACAGCCCTAGCATATCAGGCCAAGAGATTTGGGTTTTATCCAGTAGACAACAGGCAGCCAAAACAGAAAAGAATCTTGTGTTTCCAGTTAAAAATATTTTTTCTGACAACAAAAGTAACTCTATTTGTAGAGAGTTTGGAAAATGTACACAAGTACATTGAAACAAAAAAATGGCGGCATACATTCAAACCGTCGTTAACATTTTTAAATCTTCTTTGCATACAGATATATGTATAGTTTTCTAAAGATGAGATTTTTCTGTACATTCTATTTTATAATTGCTATTTCACTTAACAATATAGAGCAAACATTCTGAAAATGTTTTCCTGTGTCACTATTCTTTTCCAGCACAGCTTTTAATACCTGTGGGGTATTTTCATGCTAAAAATGAACTGACATTTATTTAACCAACCACTGGGGGTGAGCACCAAGAATGTTTCCAGTTTTTAGCATTATAAATAGTGCCATGATAATTATCCTTAAAGGGATATATTTATTCATATCCGTAGTCGGTTCCTTGGGAGTCCCTAGAAACAGAATTGTGGGGTCAAAGGGTATATATTTTTTAGGTTTTTGACACATTTCTCTAGATTGGCTTCCTAAAATCTTGTACCATTTTATGCTCCCACCAGCCAAGTATGAGTGTGCCCCATGTACTTGGAACTAGATTTAATTTGCCAATTTGGCAAAGAAAAATTTTTGTATACCTATTGTTCTAGTCCACATTTCTTGAATGACATTAAACTTTTTCTCCCATGAGTCTACTTGTCATTTGTACATGTTTTATGGATTATTCATATCCTTTGCTTCTCTTTTTTTCTGTTAATATATTAAGACCCTTAACCCTCATATGCTGCAGATATTTTCCCAGTCCATTTTTTTAAGCCACATTATTTTTTCCAACAACAGTTGTGTATGTTTATGTGGTCAGATCTGTCTTTTCCTAAATTTAGCCTTTGCGTGAATGCTTTAAAGTCTTCCCTACCCAAAGATCAGGTAACTATTCACTTATGTTTCCTTTTCATTTTTCAATACTTTTGTAAATTTTATTAATTTTGTATTGTAAATTTCAATAATTGATCAACTTTATTCAGACTTCCATGTTTAAAAGATAACTGCAGAATCGTGGAGGAGGTCGTAGAGGGGAGGGAACTGGTCTCAGAGAGTCCAGCTCCTTGGTGTTGCAGTTGGCCAAGGAGGAGCTGGTCATGTTAGTGCTTCCAGCCCTTTTCTGCCCCTACACAGTCCACTCAAGCAACATGTGCCCATCAGCAGTAGCTTTCTTATGTGCAGTGATTCTTCACTGCAGGAAGGGGAAAAGGTGGGAACTCCCAGCTCAGTTGACCATCCCAGGGGAGATTTGAAGGAAAAAGCATATTTAACAGAGGTTTAAGATAGGTACTGGCCAAGGTGGGGACTGGCTGCAGGTGATGAGTAGAGTAACTAGTGAGTGATTTTTTTATGGGTAAGTGGTTTGATCATGGTTCTAGTAACCTAGACTCTAATCACTAGAGGAGGCAGAGCCTTAGAAAAGAGGGAGGAGAATGGAAGATAATATTGACAGCTTAGGACTCATTCATTTTGCAAAAATATGGGTCAATTAAAGTTGAGATGTCTAAACAGTGAGAAATGGGAGTCTGAACCCAGAAGTCTGTCTGTACTGGAGAGTGTACATTTGGGAGCCAGCTATTTAAAGGAAGTTGAAGGAGTAGGAGTGAATGAGACAAGCTGTATGTGGACAATAAGAAACATGGCCAAGAAGAAACTCTGGGAAACATTAAAATTCAAAGAGTGGGGGAGGGGTGTTGAAGAGGAGAAATAAGCAAAAGAAACTAAGAACTTTTCAAAGAAGTAGAATCAGAACGCCAGGGGTGCCAAGAGAAAAAGAGATTCAGGAGAGAGAATGGTCTTCAGCTTTGGAACTTTCTAGCAAGTTACCTGGGTCCTCCAATGTGCAGTCAGAACTTCCCTCCTTGTTCAACTACTGCTGAACTGTTCCGTGTTTTGCCTTATGACAGGTCCATTCACAACACCCTATAACTGCACATACTGCTTCCTCCACCCACAACACTGTCCCCTAGTCCTCCTGGTGATCCCCTTCTCTTCAGGACTTACTTCAACTATTGCCTCCTCTGTAAAAGCAATCCTATTTATCTCTCCCCAAAGGGGTATCTTTCTTTCTATGAGCTTCCTCAGCACTATAGTTCATATCTCTATGCTAACATGTCACTTTGTGTGGTTGTTATCTACTTATCAGTACTTTTCAGGATCTTCTAAGGAAGTTCCCCAGTAACAGGGAAAAGTTAACATTCACTGGGACGATATCCCAAAACAGCCTATGACATGCTTCTTTTAAAGTCCAGTGTTTTTGTAACAATTAATGCTATTTTTCATTCTGTCATTCTAAATGATGGTTTTCATTTAATTGAGTGATATGTTTCCAGTTACTTGCGTGGAGTAAAGTGATTTTCCAGCAAGATCCTCCATCTTTGTTCCATGGCTTCACTTATGATAGCACACTGCTGAGTATTCAAAGGGACTTGTACACTGGTTTAAGAAACATAAGTTTACACATATGTATCTTCCACCAGATCAAGAGCATTTCCACTGCCGAGACTATGTTCTTCAACATTCTATCTCCAGTGCCCACCACTGTAGCTAGGACACAGTAGGCTCTAATATGTACATTTACAGAAGTGAAGGACAGAAGGAACCTCAGCTTGGAACCTCATGCTGAAGGGGAGGAAAGAATGGACAAGCAGATGGAACAAAAGGAGGGAGGAGAAGGATAGATGGACAGCTGAAAAGGAGGGAGACAAGTAGGAGATGGATGGACAGATAGGTATATGGGTGGGTAAATAACAATGGTTAAAGAATAACAGTATAGAAGTAAAGACTATGTTTATAAGATACTCTTTTTAAGAAACTTGACTATTAGGTGGGATGAGAGAGAAGACAGTAGATATAGATGATTTTATTTTAATTTGAGGGCATTTGGTGGTAGTGGGGGTGAGGAGGGGACGTACAGGTAGGCTTTGGGGCCTTTTATTTAATGGAGGAGACTGGAACATGCTTATAGGCTAAGGAAGAAGCAGATAGCCAGTGGAGGAGAGGCTGAAAATATTTATTTATTCAATTCAATCAGGAAATGTGTATTGAGTATTAGCAATGTGCTAGGCACTGTACCAGGGAGCAAGCATAACAGGGTTCCTGTGCCATGGAGCTTTTATTCTAGCAAAAAACATAGAAGACAGAGAATAATGGGCCATCATCCAAGAGAAGACAAAACCTCATGCTGATTGGTTCTTTCTTGGGAAGACCAAAATATTTTAATGTTAGTCTAGGTCAAACGTAATTATGGAGGTAAGAGTACCAAAAGAAAAAACCACACGCATTCCAAAGCCTTCTGGAAGCATGCACATGCGTGTGTGTGTGTGTGTGTGTGTGTGTGTGTGTAACATGGAGAAAGAACATGAGTAAAGCTGGATATGTCCAATGTATATTTGCCAAAAATGTTTCTGTTCTGTGATTCAGACAAGGTGGTGCTTTCAGTATATAGAAATGAAACCAAGGCAGAAAATACATGGTTGAGTCTTGTCTAGCCAGTTAGCCTAAACCTTTCTGGTCTTTTGTAAATGACTCATTTCCGTTTTGTGTGGTTTTCTTAACATATTCTACCTAAGACTGGCTGTTACATCCAAACAGAAGCAAAATATATTATCTGAGCATGTGCTATCTATTGATTTAATCCACTTCTTAGTTATATTAATGCTCATTCTCTTTGAGTTCTAGAGTTTGGGGCCATTCCACAGACCCCCCCCACTGCCACCCCTAGAACTCATTTATTATCAGATACCAGCAGCTCTGTGTTTAGTTATAGTGAATAAAATATTTCCAGTGTCAGAAACTATAGACAGTCTTATTTGTAACTAGATTAATTGTTTCACAGATAATATTAAGAAGAAATGGCTGTGAATCAGATGAAAATATTGTTTTTAAGTTATTTCACTTTTATTATTTCTATAATATTTTCCTTTTATTATAGGCTAGCCCCAGATACTTTTTAGAAGTAGGGAGAGTATATTTACAAGTACCTTTTTAATTGCCTAGAAAACAAATCTACAAAGAATGAAGACATTGGGTTTGTCATTTGTTCCTTTTTAATGATGCAATATTATAGAGGCCCTACTAATCTTCTGTGATTAACTGTGGAAAATTTTGCTTTAGTTTTTGCAACAGTTTAGATCATAAGACAGTAAACACCAAAAAAATCATAACTCTACAGTATTGAAAATTTTTAATATGGCATATTGCTTAAAACAAATCACAGCTTAAAGCTTGAAAATCATTTTTTCATGATAATATTCATTGTCAAAGAGATTTGACCTAACATATTATTAATATTGAGCTCTTCACTACATTGTTTAAGTATTCACTCTCATAGAACACTAGATCAGGCACATTTCCACAGAACGTTATACTTGTCAGAGGAATTAACACTGCATTTTTACTCCTTCACAATATTCCTATAAGGTAGATAATGGTATATAGTGCAGTTAACATATCCTTAATTTGACATATGAGGAAAATGAGGCAGTTGGATTGAAGACACTTGCCAAGTCATTGATACCTGTTTCTACACAGACCTTGTCACCAAAGAGTTCATTATCTAAGGCAGAGACAAATGACCATTTATGAAAGTAAATCTCCTAGCAGGGCATTGAATTCATGGTAAATCCTCTCCCAATGTTAGCTATCATTATGTGCATTTAAAAGTATAATTACTGACTGGGTGCAGTGGCTCACGCCTATAATCCCAGTACTTTGGGAGGCCAAGGTGAGAGGATTGCCTGAGCCCACGGGTTCGAGGCCAGCCTGGGCAACTTGGTGAGACCCCATCTCTACAATAAATCTAAAAAAATTAACCAGGTGTGGTGGCACATGCCTATGGTTCCAGCTACTTGGAAGGTTGAGGTGGAAGGATTGTCTGAGCCCAGCAGGTTGAGGCTACAGTGGCCATGAGCATGCCACTGCACTCCAGCCTGGGCAACAGAGTGAGACTCCGACTCAAAAAAAAAATTAAATTATAATTCCTATAAACAGAAATAAATGACATTAACACCATGAAAAACGGAGTTTCATAAAGTAGAAGTCAGTGTTGTGCCTCTCCTGTGACCTTGCTGATATTTCAGAAGGTGGCCCAGGGATTGCTGCTCACTGCCCATCTTTAAGTTTTAATATTTATATTTGTTTTTGTTTGTTTGTTTGTTTTTTGAGTTGGAGTCTCACTCTGTCACCCAGACTGGAGTGCAGTGGCCACTCTCAGCCACTGCAGCCTTGACCTGCCGAGCTCCGGCGATCCTTCCGCTTCAGCCTTCCAAGGAGCCAGAACTACAGGCGCGCGCTACCACGCCCGGCTAATTTTTTTGATTTATTGTAGAGATAAGTTGCCCAGGCGGTTCTCGAACACTCGGGCTCAGCCAGTCCACTCACCTCAGCCTCCCAAAGGCACGGGATTACAGGCTGAGCCACTGAGCCTGGCTTAATATTTATATTTGTAACAAAAAATTGTATATTTTGGGGGGTATATTTTTTCAGACAGTGTGTGTATGTGTAATTAAAAGTGATACTGAATTAAAAAGTCAGACATCCCCTCATTGGAGTCCCATCTAGAACAGTGACTTCCCGTTGGCATTGGGGAACAGGATTCTTTCCCATGTGGGCAAATGATCATAGAGTCAGTGATCTGCAGAGATCCTTTTGAGAAGTACAAACAGATCCTAAGCTGACTCTAACCCCTTCTTGTTAGGCTCCTTTCTCATTTCCCTCCTGTCCCTTCCATACCTAGACATTGTAGAGGACAAACTTTTGGCCTGAGCCAAATTTCTTCAGTGGGTGACAAGCCCAGAAAGAGGAGGTTCAGGGCTCTGTGCAGCTCCAATGATGAGCACTATTTTTATTCATATTAGGAATAAACTAAGGAGCTTGAGAACTGGCCTGTCCAAATATGGACTGCTCTTTGTAGTGAATTCTTTACCACTGGAGGTGCTCAACAGAGACCAGACAGTCACTTGGGATGTTGTAAAAGGTGTTGGTTGGTTGGACGAGATGGTCATGGAAGATCTTTCCTAATCTGAGTCTCTGTGATTCTAAGGTAACAGAAGTCATCTTTATGCCTATGGACACAGGAAGTATGATATGTTAACAACTATTCACTATGGAAAAGCGTAGCATTTATTTGATTTACCCAATAACCTAGAGCTTCACATTCCTTAGCTATAAAGTTAGGATAAAAATATGTCTCATGGGGCTTTTGTGCAGATTAATTTAAATCATGAAACATAAACTGCCTGGTACAGTATCTGTCAGGTGCTCATTAAGTGACGTAAGTTAGGGTTTGAATATTCATAATATACCATGTGCTCTTAACATATACAAAAAAAGACTTGATTGCAGCTTTGAGTAAGATGTACTCTTTTTTGTGTGTGACTTGGCCAGGCTCCAGTATTGTTGCTCAGCAATAGCCTAGATAGTCCATACAAAATAAAGCAAGCATCACTTTGTTCTTTGAGTTATACCTCTGAACTTGCATTTGGGCATTACTGATCCATCTGTGCTACCCTTAGGTTTTACAAGCTGTAAACTAGTGGAATTTGGGGTTCCTTTCTAGGGGTCTCTCCTATAAGACAGGAGAATTCATATTTTTATATTTGGGAGCACCAAGATTTGGGGAAACAGTAGGTTCTCTTTATACATATATCCCTGGCAACTGTCCCCCCTAAAAGAATCCTTTGTCTGCATCTCTAGGAAAGGTGCTGGAAAGGAGCCAGCATGTAGGAATTCAAAAGGCGACTGGTACAGACGAGAAATGTGTGCTAAAAATACTAAAACCAACAAGGACTCATCATCTGAAAGTAAAATAGGTTCTCTGTGTGCCCCTGCTTCTGGACTTGCTCACAGCCCTGATGGCTCTGTGTTATTTGGGGGTGACAGTAATTATGGAGCTGGAGTGCTCCTCGGCAGAGACAGACAGAGCTCCGAACAGAAGGATGGTTTCCATGGCAATAACATCAGCATCTGAATGACTTCCTGTCACAACAAGTTGGTAATTTAATGAGTTTATTATTGAATTCCAAAGGAAAACCAGAGAGTGGATGAGCTACTGTTCAGCCCTCAAATTGGCTAAATGTATAGTGGAGGAGTCATTTCTACCACATGCAGTATCAGAATCGTTAACAGTTCAGGGCTGCTACAAAGGCAGGCTGGATGCTCTAAGGCGGGTGAACCAAGGGGAGGGAATCCAGACAGAATCTGCAGCCACGTGGTCTGGGAAGGCTTCGGTGACTGTTATTCTGGGACTATGAAAGAATCATATGAGTCTCCATTAAAAGCTTTCCCTGGTTCAAACCTAATGAAATTAATGATCACAGGAATGTAGCCCAGGGCTTCAGATGCATGCCCCTAAGTATCCCAAGTCCCTTAGAAAAAGGCCAAGAAAAAGAAACAGACCTTAAATTCTAATAGTGTATAAGCAAAAGGAAAGGGAAAAAGCATGTCACCCTATTCTTCAGTATTGTACAGAGATGGACACTTACATGGAACCAAAACAAGTCATCTGAATACCTTCAGAAATGAGAGGTATCATTTATATGGTCAAATGCATATAAAATTTGAGCTAAGAAGTTATATATCACAATAAGAACGTATCATAATTAACCTTTCATACTTAACTTTCTTTACTAATGAAAATCTATCATCCAGCTGGTGAGAAAATATAGCCTTAGTCTGAGCGATTCGGAGCCAGATGGGGCAGGAGTAAGAGAGTGGTCGTGATTCTTCATGAGTGTCTTCATAAGTAGGAAGTGGAATGGTTTTCCATTCATCTCACATTCCTTTCCCCATTAGTTCAATAATCCCTGGTCCCTCAAAGCGTTTACAGTCTAATAATGAGTACAGAAGGAAACATAAAAGAGGAAAATCATACGCAACTATTTATTGACTGCCTCCTGGGTGCCACCACTGAGCTACATGCTTTGCATACGGTTTTTCTTCTAATCCTGTATAACCCCATGTCATGGATATTGTTCCCATTTTCCTTTTCTTTTGAGTTGGAGTCTCACTCTTATTGCCCAAACTGGAGTGCAGCAGCACACTCACGGCCACCATAGCCTCGACCTGCTGGGCTTAGGCAATCCGTCTGCCTCAGCCTTCCAAGTAGCTGGAACTACAGATGCATGCCACCACGCCTGGCTAGATTTTTGTGATTTATTGTAGAGACGAGGTCTTACCAAGTTACCCAGGCTGGTCTCAAACTCCCGGGCTCAGACAATCCTCTTGACTCAGCCTCCCAAAGTGCTGGAATTACAAGCTGAACCACCGCCCCCGGCCTGCTCCCATTTTTCAAATGAGAAAACTGAGTCCTGGAGACGCTGTGTCACTTGCCAGAGGCACCCATGACTTGATATGCTTGAGGTAGAGAGTTAGGATTTCAGCTTGATTCTTTCACGGACTTCTCGGTCCACATCTTGCCTACTCTGCCTAAAGAGAGATACAGACTCGGGCCATGGACATTCAGAGGAGGAGGCCAGAGAGGAGGTGCCATGTGATGGGCTTTGCAAGGCAGATGGGTCCCTCCTCCCCTTGTTTCCCTGCACTAAGCAGTGACTCTGTATTAATAAGCAAGGCAGGCAGGCCTGGTCTGTGCTCAGTTACAAGGAACAGAGAAATCTTGGAGACAGGAAAAATCAGAGATAAAATTATTCATTTTATCTTCTAGCAAGTATTTACCAGATCAACTAATAAGGTGAGGAATCTAACTTATTTGGCTTTCTATATATTTTTATGCTTAGAAGATAAAGGGTGAGGCCAGGCGTGATGACTCAAGCCTGTAATCCCAGCCCTTTGGGAGGCTGAGGTGATAGAATTGCCTGAGCCCACAGGTTCGAGACCAGCCTGGGCAACATGGTGAGATCTCGTCTCTACAATAAATCAAAAAATTAGCCGGGTATGGGAGCGTGCACCTGTAGTTCCAGCTACTTGGAAGGCTGAGGCGGATGGATCGCTGGAGCCCAGGAGGTCGATGCTGGGGTAGCTATGAGCGTGCCACTGTACTCCAGCCTAGGCGATGGAATGAGACTCCAACTCAAAAAAAGAAAAAAAAAAAGAAGGTAAAGGATGTAGGGAGAGAGAGAGTGTATGTGTGTATACATGTATAAGCCAGTGTCGATCCTTTTCTATTTTAGTAAAGATAAGGAAAGCAATTTGCCTGACTGATATGATGCTTACAAAGAACATGAAGTTGAGTCTTACCTGTCTATATGAGACATATAACACATAACATCTGGCCTATTTCCCTGGAATCCCTGAGAGTTATCAGCCTATCCTTATTTTTCTAATCCTAACCAATCAGATACACAGGACAAGAGGAGGTAGCTATTATTTTCTATAAGTACTATCCTAAATTGTGGCCATTACAAAACCTACACCTACCCAATCCCCCTCATGTTTGGTGATTCCTTTAAAATATGTTATGATGTCATTAATTACATGTACAAATTGGACAGTGGAGTTTTTTTAAAAGCCTGTGTCATGTAAAAAATGCAAGCCATTACTGCTTTAATATCCATGGGATTATCTCATTGGGATTTAGCAGGCCCCCTCTTAGGACTACACAGTCTGTGCCACGCACCACTCCACCGGTGCCTCTCACCTAGACTGTGACTTGAAGGACACCCTGGAGTTGCACAGCACAGCAGCCCTCATGTTTTAAATAAGTCTCACCAGATAATCAGATGGTTGTCCTGCCCTTGCTTGGATACCTCAGGGGTTAGGAAACTTGCTACTTTTAAGGGTTAGAGAGCAGTTTCACACAGGTCTCACCAGACTTACCACAGGACTATGCATTGTTTTGTTTTGCCTTTCTTTTTTTTTGAGGATGACCTCCTGCAGGGTTTGCAAATGTGTTTTTCATATGCTACTAAGTGTAAACACCACACTGTCCAGACATGTATACTTAATGGGAAGGGACAATAAAGTGTTAATCAACTGACTAAACCACAAATGAACTAGGGCTTGACTGGTGTCACAAGAGAGACAGTGTTCCTCCCCTCCCTGTTGCACTCTGGGAAGCAGGCCATGGGGCAGGTCTGCACACGAATGCATGTAAGATAAGGCACAATAGCAGTTGTGCCAGGCTTCTCAGCCCAGAGAACAGAGGAGTTCTTTAGTCTGGGCAGTGAGGGGGAAATGGCTTCTTTTCTTTTCCTAGAAGAGATTTTACTATATCATTGGTGCCATAGTAATTCTCCTTAGGCCCAGTGGTTATTCAGCACTTCTATTTCTTACTTTTTTTCACTGTGCTAGACACTGAGCATATATAGGTGAATAAGACATGAGCCAAACAAATGCCTTTGAGAAGAATAAGTGTTATAGTAGATGTGTTTTCTGGGAGCTGGGGAGGGGGGCTCCTAGAAGGAACAGCTAAGTGTGGAGAGGAAAGAACAGTCTTCAGAGCCTTCAGGGGAAGCTTCCTAGAAAAGATACAGCTGAGAAAACTCAGAAGAAGAAGAAAATAGGAATTAGCTAGGTGGAAGCAGGGAAAGAAAAGAGTATTCTAGCAAAAGCAGAATGTGCTGAAAGACATAGTTAGTTGCAGAGAGACTAAGAGTTAAATATACCTGCCTATGGGGATGCAAGGGGGTGTGGAAACCACCATGGAGGAGATTAAAGTGATTAAAAGGGGCCAGAGATGGGCACTGGCCAAGTCCCGGAAAGCTTCAAATGCCAGTAAATAATAACATTGTGTACATATGGAATATCTACTATGTGCCAGGGACTGTGCAAAGGCTTTACACGAATCTTAACTTCTGCCCATCTGCACATTCTGTTGGAACTGAGACTGGACCAAATACTCTGATTCTAGATACTTTCTGTCTAGCTAGCTAGCTAAAGAACTTCACTGAGATCTAATTCGCAGACCATACAATTCACCCATTTTAACCATATTCAGAGTTGTACAACTATTGCCATAATCAACCCTAACTATAAAGCCTTTGGCAATCACCCCAATTCCCTCTAAACCCCCACCCAGCCCCAGGCAACCACTAATCTATTTTCTGTCCTCAATGATTTGCGTGTGCTGGACAGTTCATATAAATGGAATCATGTAGTTGGTCCTTTGTGACTGGTTTCTTTCACTCAGCATAACGTCTGCAAGGTTCATCCATATCGTGATGTGTGTCAGAACCGCATTCCTTTTCAGTGTCAAGTAATAGTTCATTGTGTAGATATACCACATTTATTTATGTTTGTCAGTGAATGGATATCTGGGTTGTTTCCACTTTTTGGCTAACATGAATAATGCTGTTTTAAACATTTGTGTATAAGTTTTTATATGGACATGTTTTTAATTTTCTTGAGTTAAATTATTGATTCATATGATAACTATATCTTTAACTTTTTGAGGAACTGCCAGACTATTTTCCAAATCAGGTGCACCATTTTATATTTTCACCAGGAATGTATGAAAGTTCTCATTTATCCATTCCCTGTCAACATGTTTTATCTTTTTTAGTATACCATGCATCTTTCCAGGTGTTTATGCGCCATTCGTATATGTTCTTTGAAAAAAAAATCTATTTAGATATTTTGCCCATTTATTTTTATTTTTATTTTTTTGAGTAAGAGTCTCACTCTATCGCCCAGGCTGGAGTGCAGTGGTATGCCCACGGCCACCACAGCCTCGACCTGCTGGGATAAGGTGATCCTTCTGCCTCAGCATTCCAAGTAGCTGGAACTACAGGTGTGCACCATCAAGCACAGACTGATTTTTTTAATTTATTGTAGACATGAGGTCTCAAACCCATGGACTCAGGCAATCCTCTCACCTCTACCTCCCAGAGTGCTGGGATTACAGGCATGAACCACTGTGCCAGCTGATCTTTTGCCCATAAAAAATTTTTTTTTAATTTTAAATATGTAGGGTATAATTCAGGGTTAGGTATACAAATGTTCATTATGCAGGTACCCTTGTTGGTGAGGTATGCCTCCCGTCCCCTGGCAGTTTCCCACTACTGTCAGTCCTGCCCCAACCCTCTCCTATCAGTTTCCCACTACTGCCAATCCCTTTTTTTTTTTTTTTTTTTTTTTGAGTTGGAGTCTCACTCTGTCACCCAAACTGGAGTGCAGTGGCACGCTCCCTGGCACTGCAGCCTCAACCTGCTGGACTCCGGCAATCCTTCCAAGTAGCTAGAACTACAGGTGTGTGCTACCACACATGGCTAATTTTTGATTTATTGTAGAGATGAGGTCTCGCCAAGTTGCCCAGGCAGGTCTCGAACCCACGGGCTCAGGCTATCCACTTACCTCAGCCTCCCAAAGCGCTAGGATTACAGGCTAAGCTACCAAGCCTGGCTTCCCTTTCTTATAGTATTACAATAGTTGTTCAAGGTCCGCTTATGAGTAAGAACATGTAATACTCGGTTCTTTGTTTCTGTGACAGATCACTCAGTATTATAGCCTCTAAGTCCATTCAAGTTGCTGTGAAGTTCATAATTTTGTCCTTCTTTAAAACTGCATAATACTCCATCATGTATATGTACTACATTTTTTTATCCAGTTCTCTTTCGATGGGCAGCATGGTTAGTTCCATGTTTTTGCTATTGTAAAATAATACTGCAATAAACATGCATGTACAGAGGTATCTTTTTCATAGAGTGATGAGTTCCTCCCGGTATATTTCCAGTAGGGGGATTGTGGGAGGTTGATTTTTAGATCTTTTAGGAATTGCCACACTGTTTTCCACAGAGGCTATACTAGTTTACACTCCCACCAACAGTGTAGAAATGTTCCCTTTTCACCACATCCTCTCCAACGTCTGTTGTTTTTTGAGTTACTGATGATGGCCATCCTGACTGGAGTTAGGTGGTATGTCATTGTGCTTTTAATCTGCATTTCTTTGATGACTAGTGAGGCTGAACATTTTTTTCTATATCTGTTGGCTGCTCGTATGTCTTCTTTAGAGGACTGTCTCTTCATATCTTTTGCACACTTTGTAATGGGGCTGTTTGTTTTTTTCTTTTTGGCACATTTGATGTTAGACCTTTGTCAGATATACAGTTTTTGCCCATTTTTAGTTGGGCTATTTGTCTTTTTATTATTGACTTCTAAGAGTTCTGTATATATTGTGGATATAATTTCCTTATCAGATATATGATTTACAAATTTTTTTCCTATTTTGTGGGTTTTCTTTTCACTTTCTCGATGGTATCCTGTGAAGCACAAAAATTTTTAATTTTGATGAAATTCAATTTTTTTCTTTGTTGTTGTGCATTTGGTTTAGAGACCATATTTTCAAGCAGTACACCATTTGAACTTGATTTTGGAAGTTATAGAGAGGCACTGAAGGACTTCAAGTCATAGAATGACCTAAGGTTTGTATATTTCAAAAAATCTCACTAATGTATGTACATGTGTGGTAGGCTCCCAGAGGGATGTTCACATTCTAATCCTCAGAATCTGGGAGTGTTGCCTCATCTGGAAAGGAGCTCTTTGCAGATAAAATTAAGAATCTAGAAGCCGGCCTCGGTGGCTCAGCCTGTAATCCCATGCCTTTGGGAGGCTAAGGTGAGTGGATTGCCTGAGCCCGCGGGTTCAAGACCTACCTGGGCAGGCGAGACCTCATCTTTACAATAAATCAGAAAATTAGCCGGGCGTGGTAGAGAGCGCCTGTAGTTCCAGCTACTCGGAAGGCTGAGACGGAAGGATCGCCGGGGCCCAGCAGGTCGAGGCTGCGGTGGCTGGGAGCACTCCAGTCTGCACTCCAGTCTGGGCGACAAAGTGAGACTCCAACTCAAAAAAAAAAAAAAGAATCTAGAAATTAGATTATCCTGGATTATTCAAGTGGGCCCTAAATGCCACTAAGAAGCAGCCACAAGAAACTAATACAAGATGACTTCAAAAAATTAAATAATGGAATGTTTTTTGTTTTGGAGTTTTTGTTTTGTTTTTGTTTTTTTGAAACAGAGTTTTCCTCTGTTACCCAAGCTGGAGTACAATGGTGCCATCATAACTCACTGAAGCCTTAAACTCCTGGGCTCAAATGATCCTTCCACCTCAGCCTTTGGGATTATAAACCTGAGCCACT
Organism: Carlito syrichta; assembly: GCF_000164805.1. Classification (NCBI taxonomy): domain Eukaryota; kingdom Metazoa; phylum Chordata; class Mammalia; order Primates; family Tarsiidae; genus Carlito; species Carlito syrichta. Next base: position 173,072 of record NW_007080011.1, on the reverse strand, counting down.
CTGCCCAGCACTATTTTTTTTTATTTATTTCATTTATATTGTCTCTATTGCCTTTGACTATAAAAGATGGTGGTTTATTTAGCTGCCTTTGGCTATTCCCTCCCAATTTTCTCAGTTTTTGCATTATGTTTAGTTACTGTTGGTTACTTTTGCAACCCACAAATACCATATCATCAAATCTAAGAGACCATCCATCATAAGATGCATCATTATTATATATACCACTCAAGATAAGGAGCATTCCAGTTCAAAGATATTAAAGGTTGAAAAACCTGTGAGTCTTAGAATCAAAATATACCAGAATTCCTTTTCTTTTCTTTTCTTTTTTTTTTTGAGTTGGAGTCTCACTCTGTTGCCCACGCTGGAGTGCAGTGGCACACTCATGGTCACCGCAGCCTTGACCTGCTGGGCTCAGGTAATCCTTCCATCTCAGTCTTCCAGGTAGCAGGAACTATAGGCGCATGCTACCTCACCCAGCTAACTTTTTTGATTTACTGTAGAGATGAGGTCTTACCAAGTTTCCCAGGCTGGTCTCGAACCTGTGAGCATAGGCAGTCCTCTCACCTCAGCCTCCCAACGTGCTGCAGAGTTCCTTTTCATGCTTCGTCAACTTCAAACACTGACTCTCGACTCACTATCATGTCGAATGAAGATAAAGGTGGCCTGCTCCTTTTCTCTCTCTGAACTTTTGACACCTATAGCTTTACTTTTACATTGTTAATGTTAATATTTACATTGTCTTCTACTCTGATGGTTGATTCTAGAGCCAAAAACCAATACCTAGCATTCATACTACTGTGATTATATAAATTATGTCTCCTTCAGAGCCACATAGAGTACTAGGATTACATTTTCTTCTCATGGATTTGTTTCTCTATGGACCCCTGTGCTCTTTGGCAGCCAGCCGTCAGTTAAAACTGTTCATTTCAGCCGGGCTCGGTTTCTCAGCCTGTAATCCTGCGCCTTTGGGAGGCTGAGGTGAGTGGATTGCCTGAGCCCACGGGTTCGAGACCCACCTGGGCAACTTGACGAGACCTCATCTCTACGATAAATCAAAAATCTGCCGGGCATGGTAGCGCGTGCCTGTAATTCTGGCTACTCGGAAGGCTGAGGTGGAAGGATCACCAGAGCCCAGCAGGTCGAGGCTGTGGATGCCGGGAGCGGCCACTGCACTCCAGTCTGGGCGATGGAGTGAAACTCCAACTCAAAAAAAAAAACAAAAAACTGTTCATTTCATAATTGGAATCTCAATATAGTCTTTGTCTTTGATAAATCTCAGGCTGGTTATAGAAAGCAGTTAGGCCAAACATTTATGATACTTGTTTGGCCAAACATTTATGATACAGTGTTTGAAGTTGATGAAGCATGAAGCATGTAGAGCTCTTGCTCTTTAACACCAGTCTATCTATGGACCCTCTCTTTAATCCTTGATTTATTGTCTAAACCTAGGGTCAACAAACTTTTTCTGTAAATAGCCAGATAGTAAATACCTTAGACTTTGCAGGCCATATGGTCCCTGTCACAAGTACTCAGCTCTTCCATTATGGCTTAAAAGCAGCTGTAGACAATATATAAGCAAATGACCATGATGTGAAAAAGTAAAGGAATAAAACTTTATTTACAAAAATAGGCAGTAAACCAGATTTGGCCCATGGACCTTAGTTTACCAGCCTCTGATCTAGAAGAATAAATCCTGATCCTCATATCTTGGAAGACTATCAAGATTTCAGTTAGGGCCAAGTGTGGTGTGATTCACACCTGTAATCCTAGCACTTTGGGAGACTAAGGCAAGAGGACTGTTTGAACACAGAAGTTTGAAACCAGCCTAGGCAACATAGTGAGACCTCGTCTCCACAAAAATATCAATATATTAGCCAAGTGTGGTGTTGCATGCCAGTAGTAGTCCCAGCTACTCGGGAGGCTGAGGCAGAAGGATCGATCACCTGAGCCCAGGAAGTCAAGGCTGAGATAAGCCATGATCATGCCACTGCACTCCTGGGTGACAGTGAGACTCCAATTCAAAAAAAAAGTAAGATTTCAATTAGAAAGGTTTTGAGTAATCTCAACTGAAATGACTGTGACAAGGGTCACACAGGACTATAAAAAAACACCCACTTGAAAACCTAAAATTCTTAAGATGTGTCATCTTAGGGCCCTAGGAGAAAATAAGTCTGCTGAAGTTGCACTCATACATTTCTCCATTCCTTGGGCAAATCAAGTGAGACAGAACAGAGAAACATCTTTCATCTGACTGCACATTTCTGGGTCAAAGGTGGCCTTTCAACTCCAAAAATAGAATCCTTCCCAACCTCCACTTCCTGCTGACAAGAAGTGTGAACTCTGGAATTTCTAACTGTGAAAGGATGCGATTCATGGGACTTTTTTTTTTTCAAACCACCAAAATGAAATCCTGGGTAATAAAGCTTAAAAGGAGTCAGTAACAATTATTGGAACGTTGCCAGTGTTCAAGGGTGTCAAATGGAAAATTCCAAAGATATGACCCAGATCAGAGTTCAACAAATAATTCAAAATTTTAAATGAAATATATGCATAATAATATTTTCTTATTTATACTATTATTTCTTTCCCAGCTAAAATTTAATTCCAAGAAACTAATCAATTGGCATTGCCCTTAGAATGATCCACTTGAAAATCTGGGAGTTTAAGCCAGAGATTCATTACTCACATAACCCAAACAGCCATATATATGATTCATTTTATATCTAAACCAATAAGAACACACTTACTTTAATCAGCCTAATAATAAAAGTTCAGTTTAGAGTTTAAAATGTCCTGACACAATAGGGTCTTCTTTTGTTTTCCCTTTTCAAGATATGACTTGTGATTTCATGTTGCTTTCCTTTTTTCTAACTTCAGAAAATAACAGAATTAGAGTCTGTGGCCTGGGAGACCCATAACTCTTCTCTCTCTGCACCCCACAGCCTCCAGCTCTACCTCTCAAATACAAACACTCTGCAGGAATAGAATTAAGCATAAAAAAGATGACTGAGTGCGGTAGCTCAAACCTATATAATCCCAGCACTATGGTAGGACAAGGCAGGAGGATCACTTGGGCCCAGGAGTTCAAGACCAGCCTAGGCAACATAGTGAGACCACATCTCTACAAAAAAAGCAAAAAATTAGCCTGGCATGGTGCACAACTGTAGTCCCAGCTACTCAGGAGGCTGAGGTGGAAGGATCACTTGAGCCCAGGAAGTCAAGGCTTCGGTGAGCCATGATTATGCCACTACACTCCAGCCTGGACAACAGAGTGAGACCCCAAGTCAAAAAAAAAAAAAAAAGAGAAAATTATCTTCTCCCTCAAATTACAGCAGTCTTGTTTCTGCAGGAAAAACACTGAGATCCTTAAAGATATCTAAATGCTATTGAGTTTTATATAAATATTATATATAATAAGTACAATATATTATTTCTCTCTTCAAAGAGATTGAAATCTTTGTTTCAAAAATATGTTTTTAATTATTAACTTGGTATGCTTTGCAACAAGTGCTATGTGCTAGGTCATAAAGTAAAAACTTGGTCTATAATTTTACTTAAGTGAGCAAAAGATGCTGTATTTTCAGCTCTATGCTTTGAAATAACATTTTTACCTAGCTAAAGCATGATCTCATTTTCTCAAAGTATACCATTCACTTCTAACTACTTACAGATTAAACTCCAAGTTTAATTAAGACTGAAAAGAACCTCTAATAGAAATTCCATATATGCTTGATTTGGTGGGAAGTTCCTGTCTATGTAGTATTCTCAGGTCCACACCACATGTCTTATGTTACTTAACAAAGAATAAAGTATCAAGAATGGCCACTGGGTACAGTTATATGGACTTAGCTGAATGATTTTCATTTTTCTAGAGAACAAAACTAGTGTGTGTTAATTTTCTATTCGTTATTTCAAGTTGGACACACAGATTGTCTAAGATGACACCTGTTGTTCCCTGCTGACTGAGTACAGCAGCTGGGAGGTTCAGGATTTGACGGTATTTTGCTCACTCAATTCCATTTATTCTGGAATGGAGTAGTTCTGCAACTGATTCAACAATACCAGAACAGGAACCCATATCCCCAGGACGTTGAGGGGAAAGAAAGGAGGAGTGGTTTATTTCATAATGGAAACACACATCCCAAAAAACGAAGAGTTAATATTAGCCCTAGCATTTGTCAGGGGAACATCCGTGGAAACTTCCCGAACCCTCTTCAGCTGTTTTTTGAACTTTACTCTTTGCAACAGAATATTACAGGACTGCTAGTACCATATACCCATGGAGGATGTAAACTTTCCAAGCAAAGCGTTCCTCTCTGAGGAATAGAGTCTTCACTGCTGGTCTACATCTGTCTTCATTATCATGCTTGAGGATGTTCTTCTTTTAAAATACATTTTTTCAGGCCAGGTTCGGTGGCTCAGCCTGTAATCCCAGCACTTTGGGAGGCCAAGGTGAGTGGATTGCCTGAGCCCGCGGGTTCGAGACCCGCCTGGGCAACTTGACGAGACCTCATCTCTACAATAAATCAAAAATTAGCTGGGCGTGGTAGCGCATGCCTGTAGTTCCAGCTACTTGGAAGGCTAAGGTGGAAAGATCACTGGAGCCCAGCAGGTTGAGGCTGCAGTGGCCGGAGCGGCCACTGCACTCCAGTCTGAGTGACAGAGTGAGGCTCCAACTAAAAAATAAAATAAAATATAATAAAATAAAATGTTTTTTCCTAATTATAAAAGTAATAGTTGCATATTTATGGAAAAATTTTGGACAATATAGAAAATTACTGTATAAAGAAAAACATTAAAATCACTTATAATTTTGCCATGCAGAAATACTACTGTTCCTATTATGTATCAATGAATTTGTAATGGAAAGCAAGTTTCAGAACTTAATTTCTCATGTAATATACTATGAGTAATTTCCCATTAACATAAAACTTGATGCAGTCATTTAAAAAATGTGTTTATTGGCCAGCCTGAGCAAAATAGTGAGACTCCTAACTACAAAAAAATGTAAAAATTAGTCAAGTATTGTAGCATGTGCCTGTAGAACCAACTCCTTGGGAGGCTGAGGCAGAGGATTGCTTGAGCTCAGGAGTTCAAGGCTGTAGTGAGCTATAACCATGCCACTGTACTCCAGCCTGTGCGACAGAGAACTTGTCTCAAAAAAATAATGTTTGTAGGACATTGTAATAATTTTCCATTTTAATTATAATTTATGGCCAGACATATTGGCTCACGCTTGTAATCTCAGCACTTTGGGAAGCTGAGACAGGAGAATCACTTGAGCCCAGGAGTTCAAGACTAGCCTGGAATCATAGTGAGACCTCACCTCCAGGAAAAAAATCAAAAAATTAGCCTGTATTCCCAGCTACTTGGGAGACTGAGGAAGAAGGATCACCTAAGCCCAGAAGGTTGGGGCTGTGGTGAGCCAAGATCATGACACCTGCACTCCAACCTGGACACAGATAATTTATGCTGTGATGAGCATTCTTATAATAAATATTTACTACATTTCAGATTATTTTCTTATGATAAACTTTAAATAGGGTGGCAGCAAAGAAGACAGTGTGTACTATCCAACGGAAAAGCAAATATGCAAACCTGAAGGGAGCAGAGCCTGGCACATGGTGAACCAGAAACAGTTGAGTAGGGCCAGAGCCTAGGAAGCTAGGGAGAGATGGGATCCTGGAAGTTGGAGAGGTCAGTGGGTCACGGCCACACCCGAAAGAGCTGGTACTTTTTCCTGAGGGCAGTGGATGCTAATGGAGGGTTTCAAGCAAGAGATCAGACATGTAACTTGGAGATGTGTGTTTTAGTGAGGTCGTTCTGGTGGCAGCTTGAAGACTGGCTGGCAGGGAGCTATTCAGATGCTTTAGCTCACCTATGAAAACATAAACAGTGAAGAGGTAGAAAGGAAGGAAAGTAGAGAAGGTGAGTTTGTAACAGATTTGGGATGTAAAATCTACAGGACTTGGTGATGGCAAGCTGTGGAGTGAGAGGGAGGTGGTATCTTGGGGCTTGGGTTGGTGACTAGATGGAAACCCGCTGACTCCCCTCTGTGTGGAGATGTCTAGGAGGCAGCTGGATGAATATGAGGTTTGCAGCTCACATGGGCTAGAAATGTAGATTTGGCAGTTATCAGTATATAGAATTACCTGAGTATCTATTCAAAAATAAAGTTTCATTTTGCCATAAATCTTAAAAAAAAAAAGGCAGATCATGTCTGGCCGAAAGATAAAAGAAGAATGGAAGCCAGCTGTGGTGGCTCATACCTGTAATCCCAGCACTTTGGGAGGCAGAGACAAGAGGATTGCCAGAAACCAGCTGTTCGAGACCAGCCTGGGCAATTTGGTGAGACCTCTTCTCTGCAATAAATCAAAAAATTAGCCAGGTGTGGTGGCGCTCACCTGTGGTTTCAGCTACCTGAAAGGCTGAGGTGGAAGGATTACCTGAGCCCAGCAGGTTAAGGCTGTGGTGGCCATGAGCATGCCACTGCACTCCAGCCTGGGCAACAGTGAGACTCTGACTTAAAAAAAAAATTTATCTGAAGCCATGTGAATGGAGGAAGAGGAGAGAGGAGGAGACATAGTAGGAAAGGAAGAACATGTACTGTGGAAGAGAGGTGGGAGAATATTCTGAGGCCACCAAGTCAAGTGCCTTAGGGAGGTCAAGGACAGGAATGAAGGCAAAAAACCAACCAGTGACAGGATTCAGTGATTGGGGAAACCCAGGAAGCAGGATGTAATGATTAAGCCTGGCTTCTTAAAGAGGATCACTTTCATTCATTTTGTAACCACCAAACAAAACTACCTCAGCATAGCTAAAGCTACATAGACTTGTTTTGCACCTAGTAATGGGAGTGGGGCGCCTCAGCCCCCATGGTGGCAAAGTGGACATGTCCAACTCTATGAACTCCTAAGACTACAGAGAATGTTTAGTGAGACTGCCTGCCTAATACTGGCTCTCTTCTGCTTTTACTATTGCTCCCTTTATGCTTCTTAGATTAATCCAAATACCCCACAAAGGGCACCTCTTTAGAGGCCATAAGGTCACCATAAAACATTGGCACTACTCTGTTTATTCTGCTACAAACAGTCTCTTAATTTCTGAACTGGTGTCATTGAGTAGACCCCCTTCGAGTGGCAAATATAAACTTGCCGCCCCAAATAAAAGCAGATCATATCTGGTTGAAAGATAAAAGAAGAACGGAAGTCACATGGTGGCTCACACCTGTAATCCCAGCAATTTGGGAGGAAGAGGCAAGAGGATTGCCTGAATCCAGGGGTTTAAAACCAGCCTGGGGAATTTGGCGAGACTTCATATCTACAATAAATTTTTTAAATTAGCCATTTGTGGTGGTGTGCGCCTGTAGTTCCAGCTACTTAGAAGGCTAAGGCGGAGAGTCCCCCAGGTCGAGGCTGCGGTGGCTATAAACGTGCCGCTGTACTCCAGCCTGGGCAACAGAGTGAGACTCCCAACTCAAAAAAAAAAAAAA
>NW_007080011.1:140255-164851 GCF_000164805.1 Carlito syrichta | reverse complement strand
GGCTCAGACAATCCACTCACCTCAGCCTCCCAAAGCGCGGGATTACAGGCTGAGCCACCGAGCCTGGCCCAAAAACATTCTTATTTGCCCTCCATCAAGTTTTATTTAGTGTTGCTCTCTATATCAATCAGAATTATTTCTGATGAAGTGACCAGTTTAAACTCAGCATTGTGAATTGCCTGAGCCTGCGGGTTCGAGACCCGCCTGGGCAACTTGATGAGACCTCATCTCTACAATAAATCAAAAAAAAATTAACCAGACGTGGTAGCGCACGCCTGTAGGTCCAGCTACTTGGAAGGCTGAGGCGGAAGGATCGCCGGAGCCCAGCAGGTCGAGGCTGCGGTGGCCAGGAGTGTGTCACTGCACTCCAGTCTGGGCGACAGAGTGAGACTCCAACTCAGAAAAAAATAAAAAATAACAATAAAAAAAACTCAACATTGAATGTCCTGGAAGAAACTCACAGAGTTGTAGGGCCCAAGAACTTGAAGCACTAGAACCAAAGACTCGATCACCATCAAGACCTTTCTTCTTCTCCCCACTGAGTTCTCTTTCTCCACTCCTCTCAATCTCTGTGTGTTGGCCTTATTTTGTCCTACCTCAGGCTTCCACCTAGGGGAAAACTTGGCCACGGGCAGCTCCAGACTTGCATTATGTCAGCTTAGCAGACTGAAGGAAAGAGAAAACCTTTCCTATGTAAAAATATATGAAGCCTAAGGAAAGTTTCTGATTGCCCGTGCTCCCCACATGGTGGGAATGTAGGGCCCAGGTGGGCAGGGAATAGGGTCCTGGGATTGGTAGGCCCAGATCACATGCCCATCCCAGAGACTAGGCAGTGTGGGTCTGTGATGCGCCGTATAACCCATGGTTGGAGTGGGGAAAGATTCGTTCTTCAAAGGAAGTGATGGTGGCGAACTAAAAGAATGAGCAGACAGAAACTAACATTGACTACACTTAATAGCAAGATGGTAGCCAGGCGTGGTGGCTCACACCTGTAATCCTAGCACTTTGGGAGGCCAAGGCAAGAGGATTGCCTGAGCCCAAGAGTCCAAGCCTAGCCTGGGCAACATAGTGAGGCCAATAAATTAAAAAATGAGCCCTGTGTGGTGACATATACCTCTAGTCCCAGCTACTTGAAAGGCTGAGGTGGAACAATCACCTGAGTTCAAGGTCAAGGCTGCAGTGGTCATGATTGTGCCACTGCCCTCTAGCCTGGCTGACAGAGTGAAACTCTGACTCAAAAATAATAATAATAATAATAGCAATATGGTATTTTCTCTTGAATGATAGCTTTCATTCTTATCCCAAAGTGTGCTGATGAGTCACAGTGAAATTATTATATTCTTGGAATTAGACTAACACTTAGTCTGTATTTTTTCTACCCCTTATCATATATTTGTTAAATATTTCCTTATGCTGTATATTATGGCATATGTTGAAATGCAATTATTATCATTTTAAAAGGACTTTCACATACATTATCTCATTTAATTATTATAATCTACTGAGCCACTTGTTATCTTATTAGACCTATTTTTTTTTAATTGTAGAGACGAGGTCTCACCAAGTTGCCCAGGCTGGTCTCGAACCCGTGGGGTCAGGCAATCCACTCACCTCATCCTCCCAAAGCGCTGGGATGACAGGCTGAGCCACTGAACCCGGCAGACCTATTTTATAGATGGACGAGAGCTCTGTGAATTTTTTTCCCAAGGCCACAGATTCAGTACAGTTGAGAGACTTGATGAGCACAGATCTGGCTCCTTTGCCTGTTCTCTTTGGTGTCGTGTGCCTTAGCTATCTGTCATCTTGCTTTTTAATTAGGATTGGGCTGGTTATCCCTGGAGAGCTGAGACTATGCCATCCGCTTTTACTCCAGAACCCCATAAAACTTCCTCGTGCCACAGGTCTTGTGAACACTGAGTAAGTGATGCTGACTATAATGAATTGAGTTCAAGACGCTACTGTTTTTTGTTGTTGTTGTTGTTTGGTGGGTTTTTTGTTTGTTTGTTTGTTTGTTTTTGAGTCGAAGTCTCACTCTGTCGCCCAGACTAGAGTGCAGTGGCCGCTCCCAGCCTCCGCAGCCTCGACCTGCTGGGCTCTGGCAATCTTTCCTCTTCAGCCTTCCACGTAGCTGGAACTACAGGCGCTACCACACCCGGCTAATTTTTTGATTTATTGTGGAGATGAGGTCTCGCCAAGTTGCCCAGGCGGGTCTCGAACCGCGGGCTCAGGCAATCCCCTCACCTCGGCCTCCCAAAGCGCGGGATTACAGGTTGAGCCACCGAACCCGACTCAAGATGCTACTGTTAAGTGTAGAGAGCCCGTGTGCAGTGGGAGACTACCTGGCCCCCTGTGTTTCTTTACACATTGGGAGTCAGCATGGGACCTCTCCCATGGTGAGGAGTTGTCTCTGGGGAGCCTCTTGGAACGCCGCCATGCTGTGGAGAGCAGTGTTCCTGTCTCACTGGGGGGGCGACCTCTCACCACCTGTGCCCTTCTCTGTCTCCCCTCAGCGTCCTGAGCGTGATTCCATCCTCAAGCAAAAGACAACTGCCCACCCACACATGCCCATGTGGGTCTCACCACCCCGAAAACAGCGTCCCCTCACCCATCCTGGCCGCATCCACAAAGCCCACCCAACAGCTCACTGTCCCTATATTCCTTTTCTTTAAAACTAATCAGACACACGACTATGAAGTTAATCCCTGCAGAAAGTGTTTTCAGATGGAACAGAAAAGGGTCAGGTGTTCCTTATCCTCTGTTCTCCCCAAGGGAGCAGCCTCTTTCTATAACTGCAGAACAAGTCCTGCCCTCTCCCCTTTCCCTTCTTGGTGGGAGGCTGCTCCCTCCCCACTCTCAGGTGCTTGTGACTGAGCAACTCCCACCATCTGCTTCCTGCTCTTGTCTCCACTGTGCTCTGTGAGGCATTCTGGGACCCTCGCCCACTACTCTGGGGCAGCTTTTGTGATCCTTTTTCTCAATCCATAGCTCCCTGTTCCAGTGCAGACATGTAAGTTAATAACAGATGCTGATTTTTATCCAGGGGAGAGAGGTGTGTGTGTGTGTGTGTGTGTGTGTGTGTGTGTGTGCACGTGTGCACACACGTGTGTTAAGAATTTTGTTACCGCCTCTGCAGATTACACATAACAGTATGTAGTACTTGTCTTTCTCACTGAGAAGACCCACCATGTGAAATTAAATCAGAAGTCTCATCAGAGGACACAATCTACCTATTTATGTCAGCTTCCTATCACTACTGTAACAAATTACCACAGCTATGGTGACTTAAAACCACAGAAATTCTTTTTTTCTCAGTTATGAAGGCCAACAGTCCAAACTCAGTATCACTGGGCCAGATAAAATCAAGGTGTCAACAGGGCCTGTTCTCCTGGAGGCAGAATCCACTCCTGGGTTCCTCTAGCTTCTGGAAGCCACAGACAGTCCTTGGTTTGTGACTGCTTCACTCTGACCTCTGCCTTCAGGGTCACATTGCCTCCTTCTATCTCCCTCTGCCTTGTTTTATAAGGACACTTGTGATTGCATCTAGCGTCCACCTGGATGATCTGGGATAATCTCCCCATCTCAAGAGCCTTACATCATCACATCTGCTGTCCTTTTTTGCCATATAAGGTCACATTCACAGGTTCCGGAGATTAGGCTGTGGATATCTTTCGGGGGCCATACTCAGCCTTGTACACTACTCTCCTCATAATTACCTGACCCCACACCCCTGAGCTCTGCTCCAGGCTAGTCCTGCTCCTCTCACCGCCATGACTCTGAGAAGCCCCGCTTCCCAGCCCTGCACAGGTGCTTCCAGGCCTTCTCACCCTCTCCACCTGTGGTACAAGCAGGTCCTCAATGTCTTGCTACCAGCTCTCCAAAGGACAGGAGGCAAGACAGCTCCTCCAATCAGGCTACCTTCTTCTCCAAAACCACTGGCCCCCAGGGGCAGGAAGGCAAGCCTTAAGTGGGGAAGACCCCAGATGGTCCTGTTTTGCTACCACAAGAATCAAGTTGTTTCAATTTTGTGAAGCTTTAGCTAGTGCATAAAATGTCTTGCCTCTGCCCTTCAGTCAGGATATCTCTAGAACTTAAAATCAGTGAAGACAGAAAGGAGAGTCTTAAATTTACAGTCCATAGGGTCTGGCAGTGTCTCAGCAGACTAGATACTTGGACAGCTGTGCGGACTCCTTGACTGTGGTTAGCCACCATCAGCCGGTCATCTCACCAGAAGCCCCTATCTGGATGGAAGCCTTGTTCATGTGGCCGTTTTTTTTTTTTGAGTTGGAGTCTCACTCTGTCACCCAGACTGGAGTGCAGTGGCCGCTCCCGGCCACCACAGCCTCGACCTGCTGGGCTCCAGCGATCCTTCCGCCTCAGCCTTCCAAGCAGCCGGAATTACAGGCATGCGCTACCATGCCCGGCTAATTTTTTGATTTATTGTAGAGATGAGGTCTCGCTGCCCAGGTGGGTCTCGAACCCGCGGGCTCAGGCAATCCACTCATCTCAGCCTCCCAAAGGCGTGGGATTACAGGCTGAGCCACTGAGCCCGGCTTTGTGGCCGTTTTTAAAGCAGAAAGTTGAATCTTGTGTTGCAGTTCTTTTTGGTTTTTTGTTTGTTTGTTTGTTTGTTTGTTTGTTTTGAGTTGGATTCTTACTCTGTTGCCCAGGCTGGAGTGCAGCGGCATGCTCACGGCCACCGCAGCCTCGACCTGCTGGGCTCCGAGATCCTTCCACCTCAGCCTTCCAAGTAGCTGGAACTACAGGTGTACACTACCACGCCCAGCTAATTTTTTATTTATTGTAGAGATGAGGTCTCGTCAAGTTGCCCAGGCGGGTCTCGAACCTGCGGGCTCAGGCAATCCACCCACCTCGGCCTCCCAAAGTGCTGGGATTACAGGCTAAGCCACTGAGCCCGGTCTATTTTTTATTTATTGTAGAGACAAGTCCTCACCAAGTTGCCCAGGCTAGTCTCGAACCACTGAACTCAGGCAATCCTCTTGCCTCAGCCTCCCAAAGTGCTGGGATTATAGGCTTGAGCCACTGCACCCGGCCTATGTTGCCGTTCTAAGAGGCATGTGCTGTCATCCTTCAGTACACACCATGTACATACTAGTGCTTAAAAACACCACTTGGAGGTGAGTGGATTGCCTGAGCCCACAGGTTCAAGACCCGCCTGGGCAACTTGGTGAGACCTTATCTCTACAATAAATCAAAAAGTTAGCTGGGCATGGTAGCGCGGCCTGTCGTTCCGGCTACTTGGAAGGCTGAGGCAGAAAGATCGCCAGAGCCCAGCAGGTCGAGGCTGCGGTGGCCGAGAGCGGCCACTGCACTCCAGTTTGGGTGACAGAGCGAGACTCCAACTCAAAAGAAAAAAAAAAAAAATCAAAAGAAAAAAAAAAAAAACCACCACTTGAGGGTGGAAGGCCAGGAGAGACGCCCTCTGTGGTCTTACAGAAAAAAGCTGTAGAGAAGCCAGCAGTGGCGCTATATGGACGCTGGCCATTGGGTCCTTGGCGTTTGTTCCTATCTGCTTAGGCAGGGGGCGGGGGTGGGAGGAGGAGCCGTCAGTGGAGATTGTGTGTAACTGTAGACTTCCTCTCTACTGTAAGAAGAATTCTCTTGAAAGGAAATGAAAAACAGTTCCAGATGGTTCATGGAAGATTCTTCTTGGTTGGAAACCTATGCTACCTCCTTGTAAAGAGTGACTAGGCCTTGAAAATAGGGGCCCAAATCACCAGCCTCCAAAAAAGGAGACTTTATGAAGGGGGATGACGAGGATCCAGAAGAGTCTTGCTCCTTTCAATTATCCAACTAAGAGGTTCATTTTGTATTATGTATTAAGCATAGACACAGACACTATCTGAGACTACAGTGCCACAGTCTGAGTCCACATATTCACACATACATGCATAATTGAATATTTTTTCAAGCGCAAAACTGACAAAGGACTTGATTTGAATCAATATTGCAATAATTAAAATAGACTTAGAGAGACTATTTGAAGAACAAAGAATTTGAAGCAATGTAAAAAATGTATAGAAGAGCCAGGCTCGGTGGCTTAGCCTGTAATCCCGCTCCTTGGGAGCCTGAGGTGAGTGGATTGCCTGAGCCCACGGGCTCGAGACCTGCCTGGGCAACTTGGCGAGACCTCATCTCTATAATAAATCAAAAATGAGCCGGGTGTGGTAGCGCACACCTGTAGTTCCAGCTACTTGGAAGGCTGAGGCAGAAGGATCGCCGGAGCCCAGCAGATTGAGGCTGCGGTCCCGGCCACTGCACTCCAGTCTGGGCGACAGAGTGAGACTCCAACTCAAAAAAACACAAACAAACAAAAAAATATAGAGAGAGAGGAAAAAAAGGGAGTGAGTTCTTGTTGAGTCTGGAACATTATTGAACTATATTTACTGAGCACCTACTGTGTACTGGGCCAGAAGTGTAGATACAACAGTGAACAAAACTCAGACCCTGCCCAAGAGTTTACAGTCTGGTAGAGGAATCAGATGAGTAGACAGGAGATTGCAACCCAGTGTTTTAAGTACATTGAGGCTATATGTCAAAGGGACAGTTAACCCTTCTTGGGAAGATCAGGGCAAGCTACTAAAGGTGATGGCAATATTGAGAAGCAAATAACTAACAGAGGTTGATCTATAAAAGAGACCAAGAATCTTTCAGACAAAGAACAGCACATGCAAAAGCCCAAAGTCAAATCCAGCAAGGCAGACAGGAATAATCAAGATCTGAATGACCTCGAGAGAAAGGCAGGTCCATGTGTGCAGGGGAAAAAAGATAGGCAAGAGGGTAGGAGGAAGCATGCAGGGTGATCCAGTTTCTCCTGGGGCCCAGACCCAGCCTCTTGTCCATCTTAGCTGTTGTCAGTGAAGGTAGGCTCCAGGCAGGCCAGCAACCTGCCTCATCCTCTCTGCTTTCTTCTGTGGCATCTGAGACTCCAGGAAGACAGCATCCCCCTCGAGCTCAAATTAAAAAACTAGGGAGAGGGCCCACTGCATTCTCTCCACTCCAGACCTGATGTTTCTGGGGCAAAGAGAGTTGGTCCTGAGAGTTGAAATAAATCTTCCTTTCAAGCGAGTTTCTGGCTTTCTTCCCAACCTGGAGCAGGTTAATAGATGCACAGCTCTGATGTCATATCTTACTCCTCAGGGAAAAAAAAAAGGTGGTTGAGATCACCTGAAAAAACACAAGGAATTTTAGAAATCACCTGACAAGAAATGTCAAGACATAGTGGCTGGAACCCAAACCCCAGCAGCTGCCTCCCACAGCTGCATGCCATGTGGCGACCTCCTTTGAACATTATCCAGGCTAAAAATAACCAGGAATGTAAAACTCTTTAGGAGTAGGTCTCTCAGTGAGATAGCCACAGAAATCCATATGGGGAAGGAGACGGGGGAGGTTTGTCATGGGGCCATGGGATCAGTGATGACGAATACCAGCTGATGGCCAAATAAATCATACCAGGAACCTACAGTTCCTTGCTCCTGTGAATTGATTAAACCTCATGGTACCCATTTTACAGATGGTGAAAACACATTGCAACCAGGCATGGTGGCTCACACTTGGAATCCCAAGCACTTTGGGAGACCAAGGCGGGAGGATTGCTTTAAACCCAGGAAGGAGTTTAAGACCAGCCTAGGTAACATAGCAAGACCTCGTCTCAACAATAAATCAGTAAATTAGCCAGGCATGGTGGCACACACCTGTAGTCCCAGCTACTTGGGAGGCTGAGGCAGAAGGATCACTTAAGCTCAGGATGTCAAGGCTGTGGTGAGTTGTGAGTGTGGCAGTACACTCCAGCCTTGGTGACAGAGACCCCAACTCAGAAAAAACAAAAAAGCACCTTGGCTCCTGAACTCATGCACATCAAGAATTCCTAATCTCAGCTATAATCCAAGTCCAGTTGATTTCCTAAGGAAAGCAAAAGTAATGAAATGTAGAAGGAAGTCACCTCTTCACTGTTTCCACCCTACGCCTGAACCCATTAATGTGGAGAGTTTGCGATGCTCTGATGAGAAGCAACTCTTTTTTTAGTTGTGAAACCAAGTCTGGGACTTTCTCACCAATAGAAGTGTGAGTTGACGTCAGAAGGAAGCATGCTCCACCAAAGACAAAAACAAAAGGATCCTTTTGGTTGTGGGAAATTAAAACGAAAAACTCATTTAGCCCCAGATAAAATAGGTATGTTTCCCCATACATAGAAAAGCACCAGCAAAAAATTTTATTGCATTTTTCTTATAAGAAAAACTAGTTTATTTACCCCAGTTGCAGTAGCTCTGTAGTGATCATAATAATAGTAACAGCGTGTGCAGATTGCACAGTACTATGCTCCAGGCACCGTGCTGAGAGAGTGCTTTGCCAGGAATCATTATTTTTTGATCGTCAGAAAATCTGTGAGGGTGATAGTACTGTCAGACCCATTTCATGGTTGAGGTAACTGAGGCTTGGTAAGCTTAAGACATTTGCCCTGGGAACAGCAAAGTGGCATCTCTAGGCAGAATTTCATCTACAGAGATGGTTTTGTTTTTCCCCCAACAAAATTTATTTCTCCTTTTCTTTTTTCTTCCTTCCTTTTTTCTCTTTCTTCCTTTCATCATTTTTTAACATTTTTGTTTTCATTGTTCTCTTTTTAAAAATAAGATATGACTTAGATACAGTAAAGTGCCCACAATCTTAAGTAAACTTTTATAAATGTATATACCTATATCTACCTATGTAACCACATCTCAATCAAGATACAGAAAATTTCCACAAAGTTTCCTTATACCACTCTTAAATAACCAAAATAGCCACTATTCATCACCACAGATTGATTTTGCTCATTTTTAACTTTTGCATAGATGGAGTCATATAGTATATAGTCTTTTGTGTCTGAATAAAGCTGTTCTGAATAGCCTTTTAAAAAAAGAAAAAGAAATTTTCCCTGAGGCTCACTGCCTGCTGGGGGAAGTCCATTCTCACCCCAGTACTGGCACTTTTGCCACTAAAGAGCCTCAAGTGTTGTTCTGTCACAAAAACTGAATGGAATGATCTTTATAGCCTTCTCAGTTTCCTGTGAAGGGTTTTTCTGTTTCTCATTTGCATTCTGCTTTTTCGTTATTGGTGCTCTTTCGCACTTCCACCTTTTCCTTTCCTCTCATAAACCAGATGAATGAACACAGAATCAGAAATCCGAAGACCTAGGTGAGAGGTTCACTCCTGCCGTTAACCACCTAAGTGACCTTGGACGATTCAGAACCCCTTTGGGCTGATTTCTCATCTGTAAAATGAAGTTGTTGGGTCATAACCAGAGCCCACCCCTGTGCTAAATAAATACCCTCCTTTCTTCCCTTCTCCCTCTTCCCATCGACCTTCCCAACTCCTTTCCCTTCCTTTCCTTCCTGTCCACTCACACACCCTGGGCCCTTCCATGCAGTAGACAGGTAGAGGCAGTGGCTTTACAGTTGTCCTGCTAAGAAGCTTGAGAGGACACCAGCAGGTCACCTCAGTGGAACCCACAGGTCAAGCTGGCCCTCCTCAACTGGGTAACAGAAACAGTGCTGGCTTTGTGACCTCTACCCCACTCTTACCTCCTTGTTCTCTCATCATTAGGGTCCTCTACCTGCCCCTTAGCCTCATTCCTCTTCCCCACTTTTGTCCCAGGCTACCCCACCCTTCTCCAATCCCTGCCTCCTAGCACCACACATCCCTGCTCTGCAGCCCTCCCCTCAGAGCTCTACTGCGATTTTGGAAGCAGTGCATCTTGTCTTCCTGTGTGTTCACTGAGCATCCCTTCCAGACACTGAGATGCTTTAACTATTTTAAGTCAACATCCAAAACTTAAGACGGCCTTCAAGAAATTAGGCTCATTCTGAACACCAGTGGGGGACCTATTTTTGGTCAAAAGACTTTCTAATACTGAGCTCAGTAGTTTCCACTCATCAGGAGGCAATATTAGGCCTTTAGAAGTGAGATGAGAGTAGGGATTGGGGATGAGGTGGCAACCTGTGAAGAAAGGTTATTTAATAACTTTATCATTTTTAGGAAAATCAAGCTTTTCCTTGATTAATTTTATTATTTGTTCCTAAAGGATATGTAAATTTTATTAGACACAAGTATTTGGAATATTTCAGAGAAACTGAGATTGATTTAATCCAAGTTGGCTGGCTAGGGTCCTGTGAACCAAAAAGTAATCACCACCCGTAGTAAATTAATATTTTCCCAAGTCATTTTAAGTCATTATCAGTCAGGAATTTCACTAGTATCCATAGTATCATGAATTTCACTAGTATCTATGTTTAAACATTCCTTAAAGCTTTGGCTGCCAAACTAGGAGCAATTTATAGGAAGAATTAATCTCTTAGCCTCCTCTGAGTCCTTCTCATTTTGTTCCTGACTGTGTAGGAACTTATGGGCCTTTATCATGTAAAGTCCACCTCTACAGAAAGACTGCCTTACTGTTCACTATCACAGCACTCATTTTAAACGACAGAAACAATATGCATTGCTTGGGCCTTCTCATTCCTATTTTAGACGTGTTTCTAAGGAGTAGGTTGGTTGTCATGACTCGTGAAGAACTTCTTCACTGTCGGGATGGAAGAATACTGGAGTAGGCAGCTGAGGGAGGCACCGCCATCTGGCCCTAAGGGAGGGGTCTTGAGGGAATAGCCTGCTGGCCAGCATATTTTAAATGTGTCCTCGCTCAAAGCTGAACTCAAGGACATCATTTCTCAGAGCCCAGTTCTGGAATTCTAAGCTTCCAGATTGTGGTTTGGTGTTTCAGGTAAGTCCATTGAAGGACAGTGTGTTGTCTTCAGGCATTGCTCTACACAGGGGCCTGGTTCCCTGCCTGTGTCCTCAGCAGATCAGCTCTTCCATTCCCCAGTTCATTCTCCACCCCCTGCCATTCCAAGTACCACCTGCAGGGAAGGTGAACTTCACCCGTCCTCTCTGAATATGGTATAGCTTGAATTCTGGAATGCAGAACAACAGCAGTTGACATTTATTCTTTTTACTTGTCATTTTTCTGTCAGTGGCTGTGTCAAGGGCCTAGGATACCACAGTGGGTTCCAAGATAATCAGGGAGCACTTGGGACTATTAGGAAGGACACAGCATCTGTCTAGATAGACATAACAGTGGTTAGGAAATGGTACTCCTGTCAGACCCATACCCTGTTATTCCTGGGAATCCTACAGCCACTCAGAGCAGAGCAGCTGGAGCCAGCCCACACCAACCTGTTACACAACTATTATTCATTGACATGCCTCTCTATTATCTTACAAAGCATGGTGCTTCAGACCCAGGAGAGATGTGCCATAAAGGGGAGACTTTGCCTGGTGGATAAAAAGGCATATGTTCCTGCCCACATTTTGCTATTTGCTGAGTTTTCAAAACCTCCCCAGCCACACCCCTTGGCTCTTTGTTTGACTTCATAGCAAGGCATTCGTGCTCACAGGATGTTTCTGGGCTCAGTCCCTATTGCACTGGGGAGGCTGACCTCGGGAAGTCCTCTCTGTGGATTTTGTGCCCAGTGGCAGGACTCACTGCCCTCACCTTCTGTGTGGCAAGCCCTGTCATGGACTCAGCTGTTACAGGGATAATTAAGACCAGTTTCCACCCTCACAGAGTACAGTTTTGTGATCCTCTCCCTGTTCATGCTGAAATACAGTTTGAGAGATATTACCATGAGGTTGGGCTTTGAGTACCAAAAAAGATGCACACTTTGATTTTCTTTTTCTGGAGCAGGAGTCTGAGCAGCAAAACTGTCACGTGAAGCAAACTGCTGCAGGATGGTTCCCAAGGGCCTGAGTCTTCAGGGCTTCCACGAATCCTATTTCACATGTCTGGGGGAGTAGCCCATTCTCCCCCCTTTTTAACTATTTCTAGCTAAGACATATCCCTGTTTAAAAAAAAAAAAGGAGAAAAAAAAAGACTGCCGATTGCCCAAATCTCCATGTCTTAATGTTTTTGTTATACTGATCATATACCCTTAGCTGACCCAAACCGATACCCAATTCCCTTTTAGCAACCCAGCGAGTTCATCAATATACCATCAGATGATCATCACCTTCTCTGGAAAGACAAACAAACAAAAACCGCCGGAAGGAGGGAGGGCGGATTGGGAGGGGCACCAGCAGTGGTGCATCAAACTACGGTCTGAACCGAGCCGCGTTGCCCGCTCAGTGGGCGTGCGTCTGTGAGCCGTTCCCACCCACCGGCCCAGCACCCCTCCGGGCGGCGGCGGCTGCATTTTAATGTCAGATGGAATCGCTAATGCGCGCGTTGCCACGGCGACCGCGGCGGCGGAGCTAAAAGCAGCAGCCTCCGCCTGGGCGCCGCCTCCCCCGCTGCAGCCCACCCTCAGCGGCGCAGATCCTCTTTGTCTCGCTCGGCCTCCCCCACCCTTCCTCCCTTTGTCGCCCAAGTCCCCGGGCAGCCGCGCTTCCCAAGCTCTGCTCCCGCTGCAGGTGCCCGGAACCGAGGGGCGGCGGGCGGCACGAGGGTGCCGGGCCCACCCAATGAGGCTCGGAACCATTTGACATTCTTAGGGATCTTAATGCTTCGCTTGAAACAGTCTTTCTAAAAGAGAAGTCCTTAATCTTTTTAATACCCTTATAAAACGCCAAACGGGAGCTTTTTTCCTTCACCTGGACGACCACCCCTTGGCTTATTGTCTGCCCCACTGTCCTGGCCCCTGGCGGCTCCCCTGATATAAGGGGATGGCAGAGATCCGGCCTGTCTGCTGCCCGTGCCCTGCCTATGCCGCCCATCACTTCTTCCTACTGTGGGAAGTGAACCTATAAGTCAGGACAGCATCCCATTAAAGAGTTCCACGAGATTGCTTCTGGATCTTTCCCGATTTTTTTTTTTCCTTTGAAAGGGAGCTAGTGTCACATGGTGAGAACAGGAGGCGAGGAGGGTGGCAGGAGTAAAGAGGAGTGAGATTTAGGGGCAAGCGACTTCTACTCCTGGCCAGCTGGGCACCCTTAGCCAGTCCTACCCTAGCCTTGGTTTGCTTCCCCTTTCCTAAGGCAAGGCTCACACCCCCATCAGAGAACTTATCTGCCCCAGATTTCATGTAAATGAGATTGCTACACCCAGATCCAAAGTTCCAGGGCTTCTGGGATTTGAAACTCTCGAATGGGGTAGAGGGTTGTTGTGTGCACAGAATGTGCTGCTATTACCATTCACAGTCACCTGGTAATGAAGGGTGAGGGGGATTTGACCACAGTAATGACCCCAGCCCATAGCCCTTGTGTTATTTCTCTTTGTCCTGGGACAACCCAGCAGCTCTCATGGCACTGGCTTCAGATGTCAGATTTGCTCATATTCTGACTGATGCCCTCTTCATTAAAAAATAAAGCAAAAAAGAAACAGGTCAGGCCGGGCTCGGTGGCTCAGCCTGTAATCCCAGTGCTTTGGGAGGCCGAGGTGAGTGGATTACCTGAGCCCGCAGGTTCGAGACCCACCCAGGCAACTTGGTGAGACCTCATCTCTACAATAAATCAAAAATTAGCTGGACGTGGTAGCACACATCTGTAGTTCCAGCTGCTTGGAAGGCTGAGTCAGAAGGATTGCTGGAGCCCAGCAGGTCGAGGCTGCAATGGCCGGAAGTGTCCCACTACACTCCAGTCGGGGCGACGGAGTGAGACTCCAAATCAAAAAAAAAAAAGAGATCTATGCCACTTCGTTAGTGTGTCCATTAAAAAGGACACTGTCATCTAAATTAAAAAATACAAAAAACCCTTTAGTTTAACAGTGCATTTTGGAACAATCATCTTCTGAAAGCCACACCTAATATTTAAACAAGAAAGCCAGAAACCTTGGACTGCTCTTGTCATGATCCTGAGTCAATGGCTCTGCAGAATCTTCTTGCATCCCTAACATACCGTGGGCCCCTCCTATCATTCCTACATCAGAAACAAAAGGGGTGCCTTTAAAATGCCTATAGGTTAGGGTTTTAGCTTTTAAAGTCACTCTCATTGAAAAACCATAGACTGGGCGTGGTGACTCACACCTATAATTCCAGCACTTTGGGAGGCTGAGGTGAGAGGATTGACTGTGCCCATGGGTTCAAGACTAGCCTGGGCAACTTGGCAAGACCTTGTCTCTACGATAAATCAAAAAATTAGCCAGGCATGATGGCGCATGCCTGTAGTTCCAGCTACTTGGAAGGCTAGGCAAAGGATCACCTGAGCCCAGCAGGTCGAGGCTGTGGTGGCTGTGAGTGTGTCACTGCACTCCAGCCTGAGCGACAGAGTGAGATTCCAAAAAAAAAAAAGGAAAGAAAAATCATTATGTAATTGAGCAATCTCTGGACTGATACATAGAAAATGTGGTTGCCTGCAGGGAGGGAAACTGAGAGGCCAGAGGATATGGGAGGAAGGAAAACATACTTTCCCTCTATATACTCTGGTACCTGTGAATAGTATACCATGCACATTTATTATTCACTTTTTAAAATTACATGCTTTTAATATAACTTCTTCAAGAAAGTGTTCCCTGATTCCCCTAAGTACGTAAGACCCCTGTCACATTCTGTACTTTTACCTTCAAAGCTCTTCACAGAATTATGTATTACCAGTGGTGAGCATGTAATTCATGTTATGAAAGTCTTCCTCCAGCTGGGCTCGGTGGCTCAGCCTGTAATCCCGCGCTTTGGGAGACTGAGGTGAGTGAATTGCCTGAGCCCACGGGTTTGAGACCCGCCTGGGCAACTTGATGAGACCTCATCTCTACAATAAATCAAAAAATTATAGCCGGGTGTGGTAACGTGCGCCTGTAGTTCCAGCTACTTGGAAGGCTGAGGTGGAAGGATCGCCGGAGCCCAGCAGGTCGAGGCTGCAGTGGCCAGGAGTGACCATTGCACTCCAGTCTGGGCGACAGAGTGAGACTCCAACTCAAAAAAAAAAAAGAAAGTCTTCCTCACCAGACTATAATATATAGTTCCATAAAGACAAGACAAGACCTGTCTTAGATACCACTGTGTCCATTAGGGCTGATGCAAGGTCAGGACTTAGTCAATGTTTTTTTGAAGAAAGAGATGAGAAGAAGGAGACAAGAAAGAGGAGAATGGTAGAGTGACAGGCCAGGTCCTGTCCCAAGGGTGAGCCAGGATGCAGGACGGGTGCCCATCTCTATGTCCTCTTCTAAGCTCACTAACCCTCAGGGACTCGACCCCTCCTTCACAAAGCAATTCTATAAAGTTGTTCCAAATAATTCTTGTAACTATTCTCTCTAGTATACATTGAAATTTGTCATAATAAAAAGTTTGATGAATCAGAGGAACGCTATCATTTGCTAGGCCAGTTACCAGGCAGCTAACTGGAGCACTTATATGAAACAAAGCAGGGCCAGCTCTTCCTCTGGTCACTCCCAGGGAGGGTGATGCTTTGACAGTCTCCAGAAGTGATGCATGGGAAAGTCACTTGGGGAGGTTTAACAACTCAGTGTTCAGGACCCCACAGCAAGACCAGTTGAATCCGTCTCTGGGCATGGGGCCTGACCACTATGAGGGCCATTGTTTTTCAGAAGCTTAACACGCAATCAGGGTTGAGAAGCATTGCTCTATGGACTCCCAGAAATAGAGACAAGAGGAAGTGGGGACACTTATACTCACCAAACCCAAGATTCAATTTCAGTTCTAAAGCTGATGTCAATATACTTTAGGCTGGACAAAGAGGTTATTTGCTTCAGCCCACTTCAGATTGTTTCAGTACTGCTCATAGAGCCTCTCTTTGCCTCAGAATGCCCCCGGATCCCCTCCTATGGCCGTCATTTAAAACAAATGTGTGACTGTCTAATCAGGACACAAACCATTTTTCAGACTTGCCAGAGCAGCAGTGACCTAAATATTACTCAGGGTGTCTGATTTCCAGCTGCAGAGGATGTGTGTATTTGGTTTGATTGTTTTCATGTGAATAAAGTTGAGCCAGTAATTCAAGGTCCCCATCGGGATGGCCGAGTCCTTTGATGCTATGAATTAATTCTTTAGACGGAAGGCAATGGTGTGGAGTTGTTACTGAAGTATTCACTTTTTAATAGAATCACTTACCCACTCAATCTATTTTGGTGCCATTTTTAATTGACATAAGATAAAATGAGCAAGAACTGGAGGGGTTGACAGGTATAAGGAGTAAATCTTTGGAAAATGTGGCGAACCCATTTACAGGCCAATGGTTGGAGCAAGTAGTGGCAGATTGTTCTGCTCTCTCTCCCAGGTAACCCTGCAGGCAGTAAATAAGGCCTGTGTTAGAAGCCACTAGATTGTAAACACACACAGCAGGGAAATCTGCCTAAATTACCCACTGAGGTGTCGATGCAGTTGGCCTACTAGAAGTGTGTCTTCACTCAAGGTCAAACCAAATTTGGCAGGAAGCCACATGGGGACACTTTATATTAAAATCTCCTAGGAGACTGGGGGCAGGTTGCTTTTTGGGCCCTTAAGTCAGTGATCATGGAGAAAATGGGGACTCTTCATGGCAGGCAGGAAAAGTACTAATGTGGTCTCAGAGGACCCACATTTGTTCCCAGCCAGCAAGCTCCAGCCTGGATCTAAACAACCCATTTCTGGGAACTTAAAATAAAAAAGAAGAGAGCAGTCAAATGGACTTGAGACCCCACAGGGACTTTGATGCGTCCACCAGCAACAGCATGGTGAGTGGTTTCTGTGATGTGGGATTCCTGAGCAAAAGGGACTGGACCATGGCCACTAGTTCATCTCTCATTATGGGGCCAGAAATAGATGCCCCATCCCGGGAAGAGGGAAATAGGCTGCATGGAATGTTTCATCTGTTGGAATATTGTTCTGCTCTGCCTGACGAGATTACTGAGCTCTCAGTTCTGTAGCAGTGGCATTGAGTAAGAGTCTGAAAATTGATGCATTATGTACTTGCTTAAAATAGCAAATGCAGAATAGAAAAAGCAGAGCTGCTAGGAAGTGTGCAGAACATATTGATAGAAAGACCTGCTTTGCCTCTGTTATTACCAGCATGAAACTGTGTATCGGGACAGGGTGTAGATTTTCCATCAGAGCATTCACGCGGTAGAGGCTCCTTTACTGCAATGAGGCAAGGGTAAATTTTTTAGCTGACATAACTAAGTGCAAATCCTTCTGTTCTCAAACAGGTGGTATAAAGTAGGCAATTTGTTCCTTTTCATCTCAGTGTTCTGGGGTTGGCTTATGAGAGAGCTGTTTGTGTTTTTACTTCCTTGAATTCCACTCAGAACAAAAATCCCCCGTTCTTGCTACCTAATCAGATATTCTTCACTGTGGATCACAGTTGCCTGGACGGGCAGCAAGGTTTAGTGACGAGATGGAAAATGCTCAAAAAGAACTGTCATCAACCCCCAAGAAGAAGATATCACCCTTTATCAGTTTAAATGGGATTTTTAAAGAACGAGTTAACAGGGTCTTCTGGGATCGACAAGCCTTTTTGCCCGAGCAACCCTAGTAGGCGGCATGGTTGTTTCTTTCCATGGTCAATGGGAGAAGTCTTGAGATGTTGGGCAAGACTTTCAGCCCTGGTATCATTTGTCTCATCAGCATTCCAATCCTAGGAACCTCCTTCATCAAAGTGCATCACTCCATTAACAAACATTAACGGGCGCTTACTTCCCGGGAAGAGGGAAATAGGCTACATGGAATATTTCATCTGTTAGATTATTGTTCTGCTCTGCCTGACGAGATTACCGAGCTCTCAGTTCTGTAGCAGTGGCATTGAGTAGCTAGAGTGGCAGTGCACTAGCCACTGTGCATATATTGTCTCCTTTAACTCTCACCAAAACCCTCTGAAAGAGCATTTTCACTGTTCATTATCCCATTTAAGGACCCCCCCAAGCCGATTCTAAGACTCTTGTTATTCCCACCATGCCCCAAGTGTCTCCTCTTTTGATTAGCACTCCTAGAAATGCATGGAAGTGGGAAGTCCCCTGTCCCCAGCTCTTCTCTGCTGCTGCTGTCAGCTGGAATGGCTGACTCCTGGATGTGTTAGAACTCAAGTTCCAAAAGCCTGGTTAGTATCTAAGAAAAATCCCATTTTCTAGGCTCAGCAAGCAGCCCCTGCGTGGTGATTCAGATGAATTGTAATGTGCCCCTTGTCAATAGACACTGACCAGTGTCCAAATTCCTCTAGGCCACCACAGTTTTAGAGAATGTGGCCTTTTGCAAAGCAAGGATCAGATTTTCCTTTCCTTCTTCTTCCTAATTTGCATTATCAGTCCTAAGAATCGTGTTTTTTACAACTTAGGCATTTTCAGATAAAGATCACTGGAAAGAATGGTGTAAAAAGTGTAAAAAAAATGAATGACATTGAATAAAAAGTTAGAAACATAATGAGCTAGGGAAGGATGAGAGCAGCCAGGCTGTGAAGGCAGAGCCGTGTAGGTAGTGTTGCCTTCTCAACACTAAACCTTCAAATTCCAGACTTGTTACTTGCTATTGCTTAATACAGCATAGCATCACTATAATATTGTAAATACTTATTTCATAATAGAATCTTCTTACATAATAGATTCTGTGAACAGTTTTGATACATGATCAACTATTTTATGATCTACCTTAATGCATCCCGTCTATTCCTTTAAGGGAGAGAGAACAGTGAGTTCCGTGGACTCCTGAGTCTATATGATGTGCAGTAAAATCCTTTGCGTCCTTTCAAGTCAAACCCAAGATTGTCCCAAACGTAACTCATTCTCTCAAACTCAAAACAGGGGATCTTCCTGTTGACTCTTCCTCTTATCAAACAGTCAGTCAGTCACCAGGTTCTTACTCCAAGGCATCTCTCAAACTAGACCTGACTTACCCTCTAATGGCCACCACCCTTTCTGACTTGACTTACAGTTTCCTAACTGGTCTTCCTGTGTCAAAATGCCGGTTTATCGTCTATTTTCCACATCACCCGTTTCATCTCCATCAATTTCATGCATCGACTCTTTTATTAAGAAACCTCTTGAGGGTTTCTCATTGCCTACAAAATTAAGACTAAACTTTTTGCCAGTCATCTACCCCAGCCTACCTTGTCTCCCACCATACTCTC
This sequence comes from Carlito syrichta, assembly GCF_000164805.1. Lineage (NCBI taxonomy): Eukaryota > Metazoa > Chordata > Mammalia > Primates > Tarsiidae > Carlito > Carlito syrichta. Next base: position 145,825 of record NW_007080011.1, on the reverse strand, counting down.
AACACTTGGGTCCTGAACTCCAGCCCCACACTGGCCGCTCCCTGCACAACCCCTCAATTTCGTTTTCAGATCAAGACTCAAGGTGCCTGAAATATGGCCTCTACTCATCTTGGACTCGTCCAAGGCCCTCATTCTCCAAAAAGCAGTTCATCACCTTCTCATCTGTAGGGTCTGGGAGATACCTGTGGTTGGGAAAACCCAGGAGGGCTTCAGGGAGGAAAGACCTTATTAAAGGAAGGAGAGAACTGGCTGAGCAGGTGAGTCACTGTCAGTCCTGGTACAGCGGGCTTTCTCCACTCAGCACCCTGTTCAGTGGCTCTGTCTTCATCTGTGTCTGGGGAGTATCGTAAGGAAGAGAAATCAGGACACGTTCTGGACCAGGGTGCTAGGGACCTCGTTTATTCCAGTGTCGCATCTACACATCAGAGCACACGCCTCACAGCCTCCTGAGGGAACAGGCGGAAGCCCTGGATACCTCCCTCCACCCTGTGCTTCTTTAGCGCTCTTTAGACCGTCAGCAGTGCCAACTGCAGTGTTCCTTATACAGTGGCTTAAGGAGCCTCCCTCCCAGACCGTGAGCTTGAGAACAGAGACCATTTATGATGTATCTTGCATTCCAGAGCCTTAGATGCACATATTTCATGATGGCACTTGCTGTAATACACATGAACCCAGTATGTTTGTGTGTAGGTGTTAACTGCTTTAAATGTTAGATTCTCAGGAGGCAGGGATTGAGATCCCGTTAGCTCCTCTGTCCAGTGACCCACGGCCACACACAAATATAAACACAAATGTTTCTTGATAATGGTGAGCTGAATAAGCAAATATGTGATGGTGTTCCTGACAAACCACTACAAATCATTTGTTGAAGGAAGGTGTGGGTGCTGGTTCATGTTCAGCCCAGTCTTATTTAGCACCTTCACTAATGATGTGAACAGAAAATAAACACCAGTGTTCACAGATGGTGCTAACTTTGGAAATGCTGTTAACAGAAGTGTCAAGGGAGGAAAGATAGACATATAAGCAGGAAACAGCAAAGATATCAAAAATAAAAATCTTTGGCACAGTGAAAGGGGAAACAAATCTCATAAACAGATGTAAAACGAAGCCCAGAAGACATCAGGGCACAAAGCACCAAAAGATGAGAAGTTAAGGGAGAGGGGCAGTGGAAATATTTCTTCTGATAGAAATGGAGGGTCTGAAGGCTGTGGAGCAGGCTGCCCTCTTGTGAGAACCGGTGAGGTGCCAGCCCAGGCAGCCCACTGAGGCAGCCGCAGACCTCTGCTCATGGCTGCTGTCTCATTTGTTTTGTGATAGGGCTTTTCTATTTTATTTTTATTTCTAGAGACAGAGTCTCACTCTGTCTCCCAAGCTGGATGGAGTGCAGTGGCACAATCATAACCTCAAACTCCTGGGCTCAAGCAATCCTCCCACCTTTGCCTCCTAAAACGCTAGGATTTGTTTTGTAATAGGGTTTTGGTTTGGTTTGGTGGTGTTTTATTGCTTCTGGGGTTTTTTTTTTAATTCTTTCTTCATATTTGAGGGAGTTGTGGGTATAGTTTTGTTCTTTGAGTTTATTTGAAGGGTTCCATTATCCCTGGTGTAAAGCATTAATTTGGACATTTTGGGAAGGTCAGAGGAATGCAGCCTTTCAGGAGTCCAGTTTCCAAATATATAAAGAAAAATGAAGCATTCTTGCCATCTCCATCTCTGATGTTGGTGGAAGGGTAGCAAATCAGAGTGCTGACACAGTAACTGCCAGGCCTCTTGGGAGCTCAACCAGGCTGCCTCCAGCACACAGAGGCCCTGCCCTGCCTGGTCCATCTCTCCAGGGGAGAGGATGCCAAGGCACAAAGAGTTGAAACCTTTGGATTGACAAAAACAGAAACCGAGGGTCTCTGTGGAGCAGCTGTCCTTCTCAGGGACTCAGCTGGAAAGTCAAGACACAGATGTGCACTGGGGAATAGTCAAAAATGTGTGCAAGTTTTCCAAGCTCTAAGAGGGCTCCCCTTTCTTTGACTGCCTGGAAGAATCCATACCTGGAAACAGTGTCCTCTGGCCAGATGAAGGCCAAGGAGTGAAAGGAGCAATGCCCAGGAAGAGAAATATACAAGAGAAAGTGCCTGGACAGTGGGGGTTGTGGTTTGGGTCAGAATGTCCAAACCTGAGAAACGTTACAGAAGATTCAAAGTGCTTTTTCTCTGATCAGAAGCACCTGGTATTAAAGAAATCCATGCTGCAGAGGCTCCACTCCACACGAGAGTCAGAGTGTCATTTCGATATTGAGACCGGATGGGATGGGGCTGTAGAGTGCCGCTCAGGAGACAGTCACCTGGGCCCAGTCCTGCTCACTACTCACAAACTGCGAGAAGTTACTTGACCCGTCTAAGCTTCTGCTTCCTCATCTATAAAGTGAGCATGACAGTGCCCCATAATGACGGCTTTGGCAAAGATTAAATGAGATGACACATTTAAAATGTTTAATGTGGTGCCTAGAGCATGGTAAATTCCTAATAAATGGACGACAGTGATTTTTAAGCTGGGCATGGAAGTTCATGCCTGTAATCCCAACAGTTTGGGAGACCAAGGCAGGAGGATTGCTTGAGCCCAGGAGTTTGATACCAGCCTAAGCAACATAGCAAAGACCTCATCTCTACAGAAAATAAAAATAAATTAACTGGGCATTGTGGTGCATGCCTGTAGTCTCAGTTATTTGGGAGGCTGAGGCAGAAGGATCACCTGAGCCCAGGAGGTTGAGGCTGAAGTAAGCTGTAATCATGCTACTGCACGTCAGCCTGGGCAACACACTAAGACTCCAACTCAAAAACAATAAATAAAGAATGACAGTGATTTTTAACCTTCTTCCTCCAGTCCAAGACCCCTTTACCACTGCACAACCCCAGCCAGGAAACAGCTAAGTGGTCACTGGGAATATCTGCCCACATTTCTGAGGATATTACTGAGAAACCTGTGTGGAGCTGGTGTCTGCTCATTTCCACTAAACCTCAGGATGCAAAAGTGACAGCATTTTCATTGATATCATTCCTGGAACTTCTCTAACCCTGCTTATGTGCTTCCGAAGCCCATCACTCCAATGCTTTCCTACCAAATGTTTTTATTTCCCTGAGCATGTCATTAGCAATAGGAGGGAGTACCCAGCACATGGAAGTTCTTGAGTTCCAAAAAGCCTCCCTTGAGTAGCATGTGTCCCTAGAGCCTCTTTGTATGTTTCAGTCACATTCTATACATAAACAGCCCCGTACACAGAGCAGGGTAGCAGCAGGGCACATGTACCCCACCCAACTTCCTTTGGGTTCAAGCCCGACTCACTGCTGGCTCCACCTCACGTCCTAACAACCCTGCCTTGAAGATGCTTGCTGCTGGCCTCATGTCTTCTGGCTTGTGTCTTGTGTTGAAGTTAGCCCCAGCTACTCTGTGTTTGTTTGTTTGAGTTGAGGTCTCACTCTGTAGCCCAGGCTAGAGTGCAGTATCACAGATCACAACTCACTGCAGCCTCGACCTCCTGGGCTCAGGAAATCTTTCCCCCTCAGCCTCCTGAGTAGCTGAACCACAGGTCCATGCCACCAGGCCCAGCTAATTTTTTTATTTATTTATTGTAGAGACAGTCTCGCTATGTTACCCAGGCTGGCCTCAAATTCCTGGGCTGAAGCAATCTTCCCGCCTCAGCCTCCCAAAGTGCTGAGATTACAAGCATGAGCCGCCATGCCCAGCAGCTCAGCTGCTTTGTTAGGTATGTCATTTTTGAAAGAAAATTCATTCTTTCTATAGGCATTTATTGAACTCCTACTTTGTGTCAGAGACTGCCTGAGGAGCTCTTGACAGCGGCATGGAAGAGCTTCACTCCACTGCACTCAGTGGCACACAGCAAGCAGAGACAGCTAACAATGAGGTCCTATTTTAATGGCAGAATGCATAGAGGTTAAACCTTGGACTCTGGCCTGGGTTCGAATCTGGCTGTACAGCAGAAATTTGGGTAGATCCTTGGTCTCTTTGGGCTTCATTCCCTCTTCTGAAAAGGGAGGGATGTGCTGGATGAGGATTTCATGAATTGATATTTGTAAAGCTCTTAGTAAGCACTGTATACTTTTTCACTATTTGTCTTAGTCCACTCAGGCTGCCAAAACAAAATACCATAGACCAGGTGGCTTCATCAACAGAAATGTATTTTCTCACAGTTCCAGCCACTGGAAGACCCAGCTCAAAGTCCAGCATGCTTGGATTCTAGTGAGAGCTCTTTTCTTGGGTTGTAGACCCCTGTCTTCTCACTGTGTCCTCATGTGGTGGGAAGAGAGAGAAAGCATGCTGATGTCTCTTCTTTCTATCAGATCAGAGTCCCCCTCTATGACTTCATTTAACCTTAACTGCTTCTGAAAGGCCATCTCTCAAAACATATGTAGGGGTTAGAACTTCAACATATGAAATTGGGGGCGCATGGTTCAGTCCATAGCACTGTTATTATTCTTTTGTTCTCCTTTCATTTGACTTCCTTTTTTTTGAGTTGGAGTCTCACTCTGTCGCCCAGGTTGGAGTGCAGTGGCATGCTCACGGCCACCGCAGCCTGGACCAGCTGGGCTCAGGCATTCCTTCCACCTCAGCCTTCCAAGTAGCTGTAACTACAGGCACATGCCACCACGCCTGGCTAATTTTTTGATTTATCGTAGAGACAAGGTCTCACCAAGTTGCCCAGGCTGGTCTCAAACCCCCAGACTCAGGCAGTCCTCTCACCTCTGCCTCCCAAAGTGCTGGGATTACAGGCTTGAGCCACCACGCCCAGCCTGATTTCTATTTTTATTTTGCTGTAGACAGAGAAGATGGTTTCTGTATGATGCCAATACTTAGGTACTTATTGAGTTTTCTTTTATGGTCTGTTAACTGTTTTATGTGTATATTTAAAGAATGTGTATTCTCTAATTGTTGAGTGTTGTGGATACACACAAATTAATTAAATGGGTTGTTCAAATCTTTGTTCTTTTAATATTATTGTCTACTTATCTATACGTTTTTTTAAAAGATACAAGATCTTTTACTGTAATTGTGGACTTGTTATATCTTTATAAATCATATATGAGAGAGTGTCTTCCTGGTGAACTATTCCTTGATAAAGAAGACAATCATCTAAGGAATTTTTTTCTCAGCAATACTTTTTTGCCAGCTTTTTGAAAATTAATATGTGACATATCTATGTTAATCCATCCTTTTTTAACTGTCATTATCTGGGTTTTGTTTTGTTTTTTTAACTGTCATTATTTGAATGGCATCTCTTATAAGTAGCCTGTAGCTGCATTTTAAAATTAAATCTGAGAAATTCCTTGTAACCAGCTTTTGCATATCTAGGTTTATTGTGCCCATGTCTATATTTAAGCAAACTTTTTCCATTATTGGTTTGTGCTTTCCTGTTGCCGTGTTCTTTTGTTCCCCTTCCCCACCTTCCATTAGATGGATCTGATTTTCTTTGTACCCTTCCTTCTGCTTTGAAAGTTGAACATCGAGCTGGGCTCGGTGGCTCAGCCTGTAATCCCGTGCCTTTGGGAGGCTGAGGTGAGTGGATT
>NW_007080011.1:138910-140052 GCF_000164805.1 Carlito syrichta | reverse complement strand
GTCTGGGCGGCAGAGTGAGACTCCAACTCAAAAAAAGAAAGAAAGTTGAACATCACAGTCTGCTATTCTTATTTTCCTTAATTCTTCTCACATCTGTGCTTGTCTGAGGAAACCTAAAGTTCATCCCCTCCTCCCAGACGAGCCGTGTACTGGGACCATCACCCCATCTTTCCTGTTGTTATTATCCACAATCTTAGTTCGCTATTGTTTTAGACCCCCCCAGAGGCTCTCTGGTCTCTGTGACTGAGAAGATGCCACCTCTTACTGCAACAGGCTTCACGAGGAAGGAAGTTGTTTGAGCATAAGGGACCATAGTTCAGGATGAGCTCAACTGAACACGCAATGGCTCGGCTGTCTGTGGAGCACTCAGGGGATTCGTCCAGGAGGTTGCTGAAAATACTTGCTTGGACCTCGTGCTAGGATAGGAGATACTGGCTGGGTCATTGTCTGTCATTGAAACCACAGGCATGAGTACACCACTTTGAAATAACGTGTAAATGAAAAGCACTGAAGATAAAGCAATATTTAAGGAGAAAACAAAACAACACCAAACCAGCTCCTACAGACATCCTGCTCATTCTTGAGGCATCAGCCTGGGTGTCACCTCCTCTGGGAAGTCCACCCCAGACACCCAGGGGCAAGGGCCCTTCTCTTTGCCTCTCATGCTTACTGCAAGGTGCTGACATTTGCCAGTCCTGTGGCCTAGTATGGGCAGCCATGAGCTCAGGAACTGTGTTGTACTCATTCTGTGTTTCTCTTTCCCTAGACAGGGTCCAGTCCACCGTGGGTGCTCATTGAGTAGGTACCACAAGGGAGATGGAAATGGGTGTTGTGGCACTGTGAGGAGAGGGGGTAGGGCAGTCCAGGCTGTGAGGGGTGGGAATAGTGTCAGGACACGAGTCGAGAACATGTGGATTGTGAGCCTGGGCCTGGGCACCATGTGCATTCAGTGCTGAGCTAGAGGTGACTCAGGCTTGGGCAAGATCTCAGGGCGTGCTGGCTACCAACAGCACCAGGGTGTATGAACCAGCTTTTTCGTGACAAGAGAAAAGTTTGATTTTCCAAATAAAAATGGTTTTGCCAAGCCGGGCTCGGTGGCTCAACCTATAATCCTGCGCCTTTGGGAGGCTGAGGTGAGTGGA
>NW_007080011.1:123671-138828 GCF_000164805.1 Carlito syrichta | reverse complement strand
AGTCTGGGCGACCGAGTGAGACGCCAACTCAAAAAAAAAAAAAAAAATGGTTTTTCCCCATCCTTCACAAACTTCAGACCCAGAAAGGGCTCAATAGACGAGAAAGTGCAATGCTACCACTCGGGCTTGCTAGGATACTGAACTCACAGTCTTGCTTTAGAAATGAGCGTAATAGGCCAGGCACGGTGGCTTACATCTGTAATTCCAGCACTTGGGGAGGCCAAGGCAGGAGGAATGCTTGATCCTTGGAGTTCAAGACCAGTCTGGGCAACATAGCGAAAACTTGCCTCTACAAAAATAAAAATAAAAAAATTAGCCAGGTGTGGTGGCACGTAGTTGTAGTCCTAGATACTCAGAGGCTGAGGCAGGAGGATCACTTGAGCCCAAGAGGTCGAGGCTGTGTGAGCCATGATCGTGTCACTGCACTCCAGCTTGGGCGACAGGCTCAAAAAAAAAAAGTGACCGTGGTAAAAGAGTCCATTTGACCCTGAAAAAAAAAGAAGTAGCATTTCCTAAAGCAAGATTTTGAAAGAGTTGCCCTCTGTGGTTTGACACCAGCAGAGGGACTTGCTTCTAGGAGGAAGTGAAACACACAGTGAACAGCTGCAGACATGAGCTTGATACCCCTCAGTAGCCGCTGTCCTCAGCGTGAGCCAAAGGACACACATTTGTCCCAATGACATCCACATCTAGAGCAAGAACAGCCTGTCTTTGTGACTCTAGCTTTTGTCATGAAGCACTTAATTCATTTATCATCACTTTGAAAAGCATCTGTTTACTACCTGCTGTGCTCGGTGCAAGGCAAGGTTCCTCCTAGCACATCCTGTGATCACACACGAAAGAACATTGCATGAGCCTCATGATATCCTCAGGTGCTCCTTGCTGTGCCAAAGAAAGTTCTCACCAAGCCACTGTACTGCGCCCCACTTCTGCTGGGTTTCCAAGGTGCATTTATTAGAACCAGGATCTCCCATAGGAATATCATTGAGAGGAGACGCTCTCACCGATTTCCTGAGTCCTGCCTGCCTTGTGCAGGGGCAGGGAGGGCCAGCAGATGAGCCCCCTATCCCAGCTGAGCCAGGGCTGCCTGGGATCTCCCAGGGTCACCTTCTTGGCTGGCTTCAGTCTAAAACCCTGCACTGTCTGGCTGACCAAGGGCCTGGACGGGAGGGCTGTTTTCTGGACTAATTCTCTGCTGGACAGACCTTGCTTGTCCCGCCTTGTGCACAGATAGCACAAGGAATGAGTTTGTTCACCACACTGATCAAGTCTTGCATTTACTCACAAGTTTCTCTAATGAGCAGAAGATGAGTCTAAATGAAAAATGAGGATGAGTAATTTGATAAAGGCCATTTGCCTACAGTGATGGCTTCGAACAGATGAAACAAGATGAAAGTCCCCGAATTCCACAGTGTGCTGAGCCACCAAATCCTGTAACAGAAGATGGGAAGGAAAAGCCCTCCCCTGCACAGCCAGCCTCCCCTGCAGCTGTCATTGGCTGGCGCACCATCAGAGGGAGATACCCTGCTTCCATGTATAAAATGTCTTTTCCTTTCTTTAAAAAAGGAGGGGAGAACTCTGGCTCCATAAGGATCTCCAGGGTGTGGTGGAGCTCAAACAAGAGATACGCCACTGAACCCCTGGAACATCCACTCTTCTGCTTGGGCTCTGTCTCCAGAATAGGCGCAGGAAATCTTGTGTTGGCCTTAAAGTAATTTTGGCTGAATGTGAAACTGTGAGAGAAAACATAGTTTAAGGGGCAAGTTCTTCTTTTTCCAATAGATCAACCCACATTTTTTTAAAGTATTGTGGTTAAAATACACATAACATAAAATGTACCATTAATCACATTTAGTTCATTCACAGTGTTGTTGCAACCATTGTCTATCTAGTTTCAGTATGTTTTCATTACCCCAGGAGGAAAACCCATACCCTTTAAGCCAAGGGTCCCAACTGGTCTGGGGCCACAGACCAGTACCAGTCTGTGACCTGTTAGGAACCGGTTCACACAGCAGGAGGTAAACGGCAGGCCAGCAAGTGAAGCTTCATCTATATTTATGGTCGCTCCCCATCACTCACATTACCACCTGAGCTCCACCTCCTGTCAGGTCAGCAGCAGCATTAGATTCTCATAGGAGCGTCACCTTATTGTGAACTGCGCATGCCAGGGATCTAAGTTACGCACTCTCTGTGAGAATCTAATGCCTGGTTTTCTGAGGTGGTGATGCTGTATAGTTCATTATATATTACCACGTAATAATAATAGAAGTAAAGTGCTCAATAAATGTAATGCACTTGAATCATCCCCAAACCATCCCCCTCCTCCACCAGTCCATGGAAAAATCGTCTTCCATGAAGCCGGTCCCTGATGCCAAAAAGGTTGGGGACTGCTGCTTTAAGCAGTCCCGCCACATTCCCACTCCCCATGGCCCTTGGCAACTTATTCATTTTCTGTCTCCCTGCATTTGCCTATTCTGGATATTTCATATAAATGTAAATACAATATGTAGCCTGTTGTGACTGGCTTCTTTCACTTAGCATAATGTTCTCAAGGTTTGTCATGTTGAAGCATGTATCAGTACTTTATTGCTGAACAATATTCCACTGAATGATAATCCATGGTGTGTATGTACCACATTTTGTTTATCCATTCCATTAATGGACATTTGGGTTGTTTCTACCTCTTATAAATAGTGCTGCTGTGAGCCAGACATGGCGACTTATGCCTATATTCCCAGCACTTTGGGAGGCAGAGGCAAGAGGATTGTCTGAGCCCAGGGGTTCAAGACCAGCCTGGGTAACTTGGTGAGACCTCATCTCTAAAAAAAAAAAAAAAAAGTGCTGCTATGAACATTCGTTTACAAATTTTTTTATTTAAACATCTGCATTCCATTCTTTTGGGTACACATCCAGGAGTGGAATTGTTGGTAATTCCATGTTTAACTTACTAAGGAGCCACCAGCCTCGATCCACATTTTTTTACTCAGTTCTCTGTCAGTGGCACCAGGTAGATGTTACTTAGCCGAACTCCAGAACAGAAGACTGGTTCTTCTTCCTGCCCTCATTCTGTTATTAACTCAGCACATACAGTCACTCAACTCCCTCTTCTTCCCAAACCCCACAGCAGCCCCATACAGACAGGTGAGGCTGGGGTGGCTCAGGGCCGTGCCAAGAAAAGAAGCAGGAACCCAGGCAGACACTGTCTCAAGGTGGCAAAACAGAATCTCTTTCCTGAAGGTCAGGCCTCCCTCCAAGGGCCCTCCTGGTTCACGGACTGGCCACTTTCCCTTTGGAATGAACCCCACAGACTGGACAAGTTTCAGGCCTGGGTAGATCTTGAGGAGTCGTGCCTTTGCCTTCCTCGCTCATGAGGCTGCAGTGAGCATTTGAAGTTGGTAGAGCTGACGGAGTCGTGTTGCTGGGAGAGAGCCGTCTGCAGGGCAGATGAACTGAGGTCAGCAAGTCCAGGACAGCCCGGCTAGTGTTGCCCTCAGCACCTGGGAGCATCCCTGTGTGCTGGGCGCCATGTGGGAGCCCCTGTAAGATGCCTCCCTACCCCCTAGCACACATCGTAAAAGTGGAGACCAGTACATGTGGCATGAATGCTCCATTAAACTTGCAGAATTTTATTTATTTATTTATGTATTTATTGAGTTGGAGTCTCACTCTTTCACCCAGGCTGGAGTATAGTGGCACGCTCACGGCCACCACAGCCTCGACCTGCTGGGCTCAGGCAATTCTTTCCTCCTCAGCCTTCCAAGTAGCTAGAACCACAGGCATGTGCCACCACGCGCAACTAATTTTTTAAAATTTATTTTAGAGATGGGGGCTCGCCAAGTTGCCCAGGCTGGTCTCGAACCCGTGAACTCAGGCAATCCTCTCACCTCAGCCTCCCAAAGTTCTGGGATTATAGGCATGAGCCACCGCGCCCAGCAAACTTGTAGGATTTAAATATAGAATTGGAATCCACCTCCCAGCATGTAAAATATTCCAAAAGGGAATGTTCAAAACAGAAACATTCATATGGTTTTATGAACTATGTTAAAATGTGTAAGGAACATAAACTGATAGCTCTCCTGAACCATCTCTCATGGGCGGTTCTTAGCACTTAAATGAGAAAGGAGTGAAAATTCCTTCCGAGAAACAAAATAATAGTTTCACACATAGTGCTTCTCATCTTTCAGTGTCCCGTGCACATCACACCCCAGCCTGTGCACCCCATGAGGGCAGGCAGCTTGCCCAGACTCAAGGAAGACCCCATCCCTGGTTACAAGATTGGGTTCTGTAAATGTCCCAGGACCTGCTGGGTCAGCCCAGGGGAGGGCCCAGAGGCAAGTGCTGGACTGACCACGCCAAGGAGGCAAAGAATATAATTGTTATGCATATTTGACAGTTGTAAAAAAGAGGCTGGGAGGAGTCTTGGAGGAGATCATGAAGGCAGTGAGCCGGCAGAGCCAGCACAGAATCCAGACCCTCCTGCCCTTTTGTATTAAGACCTCAAAGAACTCAGGAGAGTCTCAAGGGGTCTTAGCACAGGCAGGAGCCCTGGGGGCAAGTGAAGGGACCACCACTCCCCACCACCTTTTCTTTCCTAATGTGTCTCTGATTCTCATTCAGTCGAGGGATGCTGCTGGGAAGTGGGAACTAGATGCTCGCCACAGACCCTCAGTGTTGTGGTCCTCGAGAGGCAGGCTCAGAAATGAGGCGAGCCCCGCAGTGCGTGTCAGCCCACAGGCGAGTCTCGGGGCTGCGTCCCGCCTCTCCAAACTGGGGCTTCTCCACCCAACGGAAAGGGCTGGTACGACACTCACTCTGCCACGTGGGCTGGGCCTGCTGTGGAATGCTGGAGAGCCAGCACTGCCCATGGGAGGAGAGGACCAACCGGCTGTCCTGGGAGGGTCCACTCCACCGGGGAGGGGACTGAGCAGCCGCTGGGCTGACAGGAGAGAGGACAGGGAGAGGGAAGGGGACCAGGGCTTGTTCACATCCCCCTTACTGAAGAGTCTGACACCCAGGTCCTGCTTTCCTTCTTGCTGTTCAAGGAGAGCTCTCATGTCCGCCAAGCAGCGGCCTCGGGTAGCGGAGAAAAGCTAGCCTTGCTAAGTGGTGTTGACTTGTACGTGAGCTGCTTGGACCTTCCAGAGCATGGGCTGCTCTTTCCTCTTCTGGAGGCTCCCTGAGGAAGGAACTGTCCCTTATCCTCCTTCCATCTCCTGATTCGCTACCCGAGCCAGTATGTGCTCCACAGTACCTACTGACCAAGACAGCAGAAGGCTGGAAGAGGAGCACCCAGCCTCCTGCGGTGGGAGCCGGGTTCTTTGCTGCTTTTTAATCCGGCAACCCCGAGGGCTCCGCTTTCAAGGTGAAGTTGTATTCTTATTGTCCTGGGTGCCTTTTAGAACAGCCATTTGCTTCCCTCCATTTTCCCACAGCTTAAACCCCTGCAGCAAGGCTATAGGGCAGATCCTGGAACAACAGAGAGCCCGAAAGGAGGGCAGAATTAGCCGGGTGTGGTGGCACGTGCCTGTGGTTCCATCTACTTGGAAGGCTGAGGCAGAAGAATCGCCTGAGCCCAGCAGGTCGAGGCTGTGGCGGCCGTCAGCGTGCCACTGCACTCCAGCCTGGGCGACACAGTGAGACTCCCACTCAAAAAAAAAAAGAAAAAGAATAGACAGAGGCAGGGGCCACTCTGCTGACCCTGAGTGAGCCAAACCTGGCAAGGCCAAGTGGGACTCGGTGGCTGGGATGGGGACTGAGTCAGGAAGCCCCTGCTGCAGGGATGTCTGGATTGTCTGAACACGAGGATGAAGTTGGACTGATGACTCCCATTTTCTCTCTCTTTCTCATAGTAATTTCAAGCTGACAAGGAATGTGGCCTGCTCAGAGCCCATTCCCTAAGAATTTGTGTCCCCAGGTGATTCTAGAACCCACTGTGTGCACGTGACTGTACCAGGCTCCAGGGGAAGGGTGAGGGTGATGGTCACATGCTCTAGGGAAGGACACAGGCCCACCGGGAGGCAAGGGCATGAGGACGCCACTGCAGGGTCTGGAGGGTGACTCCTCCAGGGCCCCCTTCAGGAAGACAAACCCAGCGGGAAGGACCCAGGGCCATGCCACCTTGACAGAGCCCGAGCTTGGGAACTGGCCTGGTCCGGGAGGCATCTCCAGCCACAGGCATGTCCACAGTGCTGGGGCTTTGCTCTGGGCCAGCACGGGGGCTACGGGGCCCCTCACCCAGGTCCCACGGCCCAGGGCTGCGCTTCTACTCTGCAGAGAAACCCTGGTTCCCGCAGGAATGAAAGATGACCTGCGTCACTGCCGGGGATGGGCTCTGCTATTTTTATGTCCAAGTCTGATTAAAAATAGCTATCTAAGCCAAGGTTTTAGCTGTGGCTGATAAGACATTAAGTATTAGATACCTAATGCCCACAAGTGATAACCGTGAGTGTCTTCCTGTGTCCATCTTCCGCCTCCCAACAGGGTTATGAGAAAGTATGTAGGAAACAACTGTGAGATGAGCCCCTCAGAACACCTCAGGTGGCTTCCCAAACTTGGGGCCTACTGTGGGATGTGCCCATCAGCTGTCCATAGAGGCCCATTGCTCTCAGCCCGCTGACCCCGTGGGCCACTGCTCACGGGCCCTTCTGGCAGCCATGCGGACAAATGAGTCACCTCAGCATCTGAGGACTGTGTCTTCCAGGCCAACCATGCTTAGAAAGCGTCTCACATTCACAGCGGCTCAGTAGAAGTATGTCTGGGCTGAGTGGAAGCTCAGCGTGTGCCGGTCTCGGCCCGGCCTTCCCCTGCAGCGGAGACACCACAGCTCAGCATTCGCTGCTCGACACCAAGAGCAGCGCTGGCCCATGAGTCCTGCACGGTGTTCAGAGGGGACCTGGCCTGCCCACACCCCGAACGCTGTCCCAAGAATAAGGAAAAACTCCCAGGGCTTTAGGCACACAGAGCAGAGCCAGCCCGCCCTGCCGCGAGGCTCCTAGGCCGGCAGGCCTTTCTCCCTTCCCTCGCCCCTCCCAGCTCCAAGAAGGCTGACGAGGCATCAGCAGTGGTACGGCGTGGGATGGTGCTGGCATGTGCGAGCAGACCTTAGGTACCAGCCTATTTCGGCAAGTTTCTCAGCTCTCGAAGTAAGCAGCAGCTTCTTAAGTACACTCAGTGTGGTTGAGGAGCCGGAGGAAAGGGTTCGCAGCCTCGCACCCCCGCCTGGGCTTCTCCGCCCTCAACCCCACACGCAGCAAGGGCCGGCTGAGGCCTCCCTCACAAGCGCCCAGGCCGGCAGGTGTGGGCTCTGCGGCACAGGCTCCCCACGGACCCAAGCGGGAAAGCCGCCCCTGCCCAGTCCCCGGCCGCCAGGGAGGTGGGCACCTCAGCCAGGGCAGCCCCAGCCTCTGGGCCTTGGGGAAGCTGGAGTCAGACCCACTTCTGACAACCAGGCCGGGGGCCAGGGAGGGGTGAGCCCGTGGGGCTCAGAAGACACCTGGTTGGCCAGGGAGTGTGGTGGGAAGTCTCCGCGTATCCCTGGACCCAGAGCCACAGGTCGCAGCATGGCGGCTGAGTGTCAGAAGCCCGGCTCCAGGACTCCTGACGCCCCAGCCAGAGACCTGGTGGCCACGCTTCAGCCACCTGTCCTCTGGTCCAGCACCACGTGCTGGCTCCCTGGAGCTGAGCAGCAGGCCTGGCGCAAGGCCGGTGGGAGCCCGCCGGCGCCGGCCTCTCATGCCTCCCCCTCTCTGGGCCTCGCTGAGCGTCCCTCCAGCCTCCTCTGGGCGCCCGTGGAGAAAGCAGGCTGGGCCAGGCCGCGGGACCCAGAGACCACCCCGTTCTGCCCGCCTGCTAACCACCTTCTGGTCTCTGTCTTTCCGTCTCCCAGTGAGAAGCGCCACCTTCAAGTGAACGTCACCAACCCGGTGCAGTGCAGCCTGCACGGGAAGAAGTGCACCGTCTCCGTGGAGACGCGGCTCAACCAGCCGGAGCCTGACTTCACCAAGAACCGCTCCGGCTTCATCCTCAGCGTGCCCGGGAACTGACGGCCCCACGGCGGTTCTGGCCCGGGGCGTCCATGCTGGCAGCCGGGTCCCAGCCCAGTCACCACATGCCTGCTCAGCCGCTAGAAACCAGCTCGCTGGGGCCCAGGCTGGGAGCAGCCCCCGCCGCCGCCTCTGAGGGCCTCCCGCTGCAAGCTCGTCTTCCTGGCTTTCTGCCTTTGGTGTCCACCTTCCTCTGTCCCGACTTTCCATGGTCCCTGCCCAGTAAACCAAAGACCTTGGTGCCCCGCTCGGCCTGGGCTGGCATTCGACCACATCTCGCCTCAGAAGCAGCAGGTGGCACCTTCAGTTGGTGCAGGTGTCCCCTGAATGGCCAGGTCGAGTCAGCACGCCTCGAACCCATACCCTGCAGAGGGAGGGGTGGGGGTGCCCAGAATGCAGTTTCCCCAGCCAAAGATGTGCTCCTGGGGGGCTGGGAGGACGCGGTGGGCGTGAGCTGGGGATGCAGCCCCGCTGACCCGGAGTCCACCTGCCACCCCCTCCCGCTGGGAGAGCCAGCCCACAGAGCCCTTCCCAGAACTCAGCAGGCCCCGCCGCCCCCAGCAGCCAGCCAAAGCCACCAGGTGAGCAGGGGTCACCTGCAGAGCCCAGCCCCTCAGCCAGGAGCCGGTGGCACCCGCAGAACGGCCATGCCCAGCCAGGAGCCCGTCCTTCCCGGAGCCTGCCCTGGCCACCAGGGCCCCGCCAGCCTCCGACCTCCACTCTGGAGAGCAGTGTGCCGCCTCCTAGGGCGTCTTTTTAGCCCACAGCCCGTGGCCCTGGCCCTCTCTCACTGAGTTTGGCAGTTTGCAGTGCTGCTGCGCAGATATCGGCCGTCACCACACCCGTGTCAGGAATCGCAATCAGAAAATGGAACCGCAGGGGCGGGGGAGCAGGCTTGGCGGCTTTCCCTTTCGGACACCCCTTGCTGGTTCCCTGCTCGCTGGAGAGCGAGGGCTAGCATGGGGTCGGAGCGCGGGAATGACGGGCGTGGGCACGGAACACAGCGCGGGGTCCTGACACTGCAGGCCAGGCCAGGACGCTCACCCCCCGCACCCGCGCCCGGAGCCTGGGTCCCTGGACCTCGCGCCAGGGAGCGCTGCCGGCTTGCCAGGCTCTGCCCCGCAAAAGCACGTGCGCTCCAGAGGCCTTCCTGGGACCACCCTCCTCCCTGAGCCCAGCTGCCGGCAGGAGGCTGCGGCCTGGAAGGAAGGAGAGACTCGTGATGCCCCGTGTGGTGAGGGGATGAGGGGGTGCCCACGCTTTGCTTCGGGGGAGCAGGCCGGGGTGTGAGAGAGGGGCACACTGAAGTTTCTTCACTTTCTGCCACAGACATTGCCGCCCACCCCGGGCTCCGTCCTGCCACTCTGACCAGCAGGCCCCCCAACGCCTGTGTGCAGTCTCTTGTGCCTCTCCCAGGACCCGACCCCAGGGTGGTCCCAGCAGCCTGGTCCCATGCCCGCCGCCACCCACTTCCCAGGGCTTGCAAACACTCGCGCTGTGTGCAACCTCAGCGTCCCCCTCGAGAGCCTTCTCGGAAGCCTGGTCAGCTGCCTGCGCAGGCAGGGTGCCACCGGCCCAGGTGAGCAGAGCCGGGTCTTGCCAATTACCAGGAGACACCAGCGGAGCCATCTGACGGGAACTTCGCCTCTCTTTCCACTTACTCCCCAAACTTGTTGCTTCACACTAGACACATGCACATGCACGTCTTAAGCACCCCAAAATGGATCATGCCAAATGAGTTGCCTGTCAGGGCCGGAGAGCAGGAGGCTCGGGTTCCTTCCTCCCACCTTTTGAGGTTGCCTCAGGTCCCTGGGGTCCCAGCGCCGAGGCCGCCCTGCTGAGATCACAGGACAAGCACTTTTGACCGAAAGAAACCACGATGTGTGGCATCGGAAAACGGATGGGGAATCTTGGGTGTGATCGTGGTCGTGAGTCCAGAGCGCTGAGGGGGAAGGAAGGGGATACGGTGATTGTATGCGATGAAGGGTTTCTCTTGATTAAATGCAATTTTATGGTTTGGTGCGAATATCCCTATTTTCCATTAAATTAACTTTATTTCTAAAGCATATTTTGATTTACCATCAAGAGCAATAAAGCATTAAATCTTATTTTTAAAGGTGTTCTGCTTATCTGTCATCGAAAACTATAGCTGTGAGATTTTAGCTTATATAAAGTCAACTGTTACCCCAGAGGATGGGAGAATTAAGCACAAATATTGTAAAATTGGGGACAATTTGCCTGAGGCTTTTGAACAAAAATACTACATGGTGAAGAGAAGAAAGGGAAGGGGTGGGCAGCAGGGTTAAATCCCTGCACCTTCTCCCGCCATCTTAAGGCCTGTGCTCCAGCAGCTGGAAGCCATTGCTTGGTGCCAGGGGACGCGGTCATTGAAATAAAAGCACGTGCGTATAACAGAAAGGCTCAGATTCCTGGAGCAGCGCTTGGGGACAGGACAGGCCGTTGAGTGAAGGGACAGGAGGAAAGTGTGGGGATGGCAGCAGAGTGACAGCAAGCAAGCAGCAGCTCCCCTTGGGGTGATAGGGCAGCCCCGGCACCCAAGGGCCCCACCGCTGCAGAGTGCTTCTGGGCACCAGTCATTAGCAGAAAAGAACGTGCAGTGGTGGCTTCTGTGACTCAGACCGAGGAAGTTGCTTTGAGAAAAGCTAGTGGCCTTGATAAGAAGGCTGACGGCGCCCAAGCTACAACCTGAGCACAAGCTAGCCTTCCTAGCAGCCACGGTTGGCGCTGAACTCAGGGTGCCGGGCCTGGGGACAGTTGTGTCCAGCGTCCCCACGACCCTCTCCACCGAGAGGGAGGCTGGCGGCGCACACAGGCCTCCAGCTGGCAGGTCTGGCACAGACCACCGGCGCCAGCTGGTAGGACCCCCACCCCTGCCACAATTACGGGCGGGGGTGGCTGCTTACCTGGGCGCCCCAGGGCTGGATCTCCCGGAAATACGGGTGGAGCTAACGTGGCAGGTCGGCCCACAGGGACGTCAGCACCCCTGCTAGCCTGCAAGCCTCTGGGCAGGGAGCACCAAGCCGAGCCAGGCCCCGGGCAGCAGCCTCAGAGCACAGCCTCAGCGCAGGGAGTCCAAGGCCGGGAGCCCCCGCAGGACCCACCCAGCCGGCCCTCGCCAGGCCATGCTTGGATCTGGCCCCCCTCCGCTCGAGCCTCTTGTCACCCAGCTCCACCCAGGGAGCCTTTGGGGAACGCCTGCCCACCCGCCCCCGCCCTGGCCAGGCGCTAAACCAAAGCTGACTTAACCTGTGCTGCTTTCTTAATCACCTTAGCGTGCTAAGCCCTTTCCCCCAACTCTTGTCCTCCTCCCTCCCCGTAACACAAATCCAGTCACATTCCGAGTGCATGAATCGTGTATTAAAGGGGCCCCCAGCCTGCTGACAAACGACGGGCCCACAAAAAGAGGTCTATGTAATGGATGGTCAGTGCATTTTATTGAATCAGCACAGTACAAAAATAAATAAAAATAAGGGAAGGGGATTTAAATTACAGCCAAACTGAGCTTCGTGACTTTGTCAGATTATAAACCACACATACTCACAAACACACTATACATACATACAAAATGAGACAAATATAAATTAATATTAACAATACCCACAGTTTGGTCAAAGAATAGCTACGGAAGAAATTGCACTAAAAAACCAACATATATCACACGTGTAATTAGCAGTTTCAAATATACAGCTATGAATAATTCCGAGTGAAAAAAATGGCACATTTTCTTTTCATTGCAAGTTTAACAACTGTTGGAACAAAACTAAGTTCTAATAACTGCATGGAAAGAATATATCAACCCTCCAGGTTTACAAGAAAAAGAGAGAAATCAAACTCTGAACTATGATTCCTGTGGCTTGTTCTGTGCATGGGTGTAATGTTCACAGTCATCTGCTCTAAGATTATTTTCCTTAAGACACAAAATGCTCCTGTTTGCATGCACAATATCACTGTAAAAGCAACAATTAAAGAATAAAAGGTTTTTCTGTAGGCTAGTTTTTTCTTTTTGTATTGTTGTTCTAAAAGTAGTCTTCATAGCAGCATGTCAAGTGGGTTTGTTGCTTGCACACTCAAGTACATCGGCTGTTCCTCGACACGGTACTGATGACCAGTGCAGGGGGGAGAGAACATGGCAGGCTTCGCGCTGTGGGAACCAGAGTTGCTTCCCTCGTCCCCAGCCACTCCTGAAATGTGCACCTCCTCCGAAACAGGAAAAAATAAATATGGAGAAAGAGAAGGAAACACACAAAGCCGGAATCCTGTGGCTGCAACTTAACCGCACAGATCCAGGCCAGGTGCAGCCGGCTGAAGGCGACTCCCAACATGCGCCCCCCTCTTGGGACTTGGCACCGACCCTCCCTCTTCCATGCCACCAGGGAGGGGCCTCCCACCTCGGTCGCACGCGGCAGCAGGGTCTGAAGACAGGCTGTGTGGAGGCCCCGCAGGGAGGAGATGCTGGGGCGGAGCCTGTGCCAGCAGCCTCGGGTTCCGCCCAGCGCTGCCGCCGGGCCTGACCCCGGGAGCGGCTCCGTGGGCCTCAGGTGCAGCCGGGCAGATGCTCTCCGCCGGGCAGTCCCTCTTCCCCGACAGGTTTGGCTCAGGCCTCTTCAGTCAGGACCTCAATTTCACAGCTTTCTCTTTTTTATGTGAATTTCAGTAGTGCTTGTGCTGAAACTGGCAGCCACCTAGAACCTAACCCTACGTAAAATGACCCTCTGCCTCCCCATCCAGCGCTCCCGGGAGCGGGGGGACACTGAGCCTGGAAGAGAGAATCCTCTGTAGCGCCTTCACGTTGGTCTTTGTTCTCCAAAGCCGAGTGGTGGGCCCCAGAGGAAGACTTGCTCCCTTCTCTTGGTCCTCTCCCAAGGCCCAAGCCAACAATACGGGAGAATGAGAAAGAAAATCGATAAAATACACATCTTGTGTTTTTACAGCCAGTAGGGAAAGGTGGACACCAAGACCAGCAGCTGCAAATGATGACGGTGGAATCAGCAGGCTTCCAAAGCAATCGGGAGTCCCGCTCCTGTCTTGTCATTGTCTCCCAGATCCCGCTGTCTCACTGGGCCTTGCCTGGCAAGGCTTCCTCTCCAGAAGAAACTGAACTGCTTGAAAACAGCTTTAAATTGGCAAGGGCGGGATGGACATATGCCATTACCACATCACCCCAACCCCTGGCATCGCCTTCCCTTCCCCCAGCTCTGCAGGACAAACACCAGCAAGAGGCCCGAGCCCTTAGGTGGGCACCAGCTTGGTTTCAGGCCTGGCACCCACCCCCAGTAGGGAGGCTGTGGCTGACGGGCAACTGCAGCTGTCCTGGCACTTGTCACAGGGTGACCACGCTACATTATTCAAATGAAAAATTCACCCAGGAAAGGAGCTGTCCCAGCTTTACCCACCCCTTTAGCTGGGACCCATAAGGAGAACTTGGGAATCAACCCAGCTCATCGGCCGACACCACCAACATGGCCGGGAGCAGTAGACAAGGGGCTGGGGGCGAGTTCCATTTCTCCACTTAAAGGAAAGCCCTTCTCACTAAAAAATAAAACAGCAAACCAGGACCACGTAGAGTCAAACCACCAGACACAATCTCTGCAGCAGACCCAGCTTTGCCTCGCCTCGCCTCGCCTGAAGACGTCCCAGGGCAGCAGGATCCTGCCTCACAAGCCCACTGGCGGCTCGAGGCAGCTGGCACCAGTAGCCTCTGCGAGAGAGAATGACTCAACACAGGAGCCAGAAAAGGGCCTCCAACCAGAAACCCCAACTCCTCCCTGGGCCCACCAGCCAGAGGCCCCTCTCCAGTTCCCATCCAGGGCACAGCAGGCAGCCTCACCCACCCTGGATCCAGCAGGGGCACAGGCGGCGGGGGCGAGTCAGTCCTCTGAGTTCCCCAAAGTGAGAGGTCAGTGGCCTGGGTGGCTCTGAATCCATCTTCTAGGTTTTGCAAAAGGTTCGTGAGTTCAAAAGTGCCCAGAGGTTCTTGGCAGGGCTGGAAAAAACCCCAGGGAGAGAACATGGGAAGGGAGAGGCCCCTGGTGGCTTTGCTAGACACATACTGTACACAAAACTCATTTAATAATAAATTTTTAAAAATGCGTTGAATCCTTGACCCACGGCGCAGGCTACAGGGCTCACCGATCCAGCCCGAGGAGGAGCCGCTTCTTGTCCTCCTGGCCACTCTCGTTCTTCAGGTCGGAGAAAACCTGCGTGAAGTAATGTGGGTCTGCGTTGATCTGCAGCATCTTGGCGCTCATGAGGTTGATGACAGAGAGGCAGCGGTCCCAAAAGGCCTCCTTGCAGCTCTCCACCAGAAAGGGCTTGAGCGGGTAGGAGATCTCGTTGCCCATGTACGAGTAGGAGAGGTACAGGCAGGTCAGCAGGACGGCCTGGAGCTCGTGGTCCGAGCCCACCTCGGAGGAGATAACATCCCGGCAGAGCATGTACAGGAAGACCACGTTGGCCGGCGTGATGAAGCCCTGGTCCTGCCAGCCCTGCAGCAGCAGCGAGCGGTCCACGCTGCGCAGCCAGAGCACGGGGTCCGTGGGGGACAAGTGCTTCAGGCGGTAGCACCGGCGGCAGAGAAACTCGCCCAGGCAGCGCAGCAGCTCGCTGGTGGACGCCTGGACGATGACCCGTTTGGGCGTCCCCAGGGAGGTGACGGCGGGGTGCGGGGCCTTCTTGACGGAGGAGGAGACCCCGGTCTGGGAGCCCGAGAGCTGGCTGGCCGGGGGTGCGGGCGGCTGGGCCGGCGGGGGCTGGGCGAAGGTGGACAGGTTGGCGCAGGACAGCGACTTCTTCAGGTTCTCATTGTTGAGGTGCGTGACGTTGTTCTGGTAGCTGCTGTTGGGCTGCACCTTCTTGGAGTTCTTCTTCTTGGCCGACACGGCCACGATCCTCTTCCAAGGCAGCACGGAGATGATGGAGTGCCGCTTCAGGTTCTTGTCCTTGGCGTTCTTGCTGTTCTGCACGGCCGTGTAGTGGCCCACCGTGGCCGCGCCATCCTCAAACAGCGTGGCCTTCCGGTAGCTGGGGGACAGGGACAGCACCGTGCCCATGGTGCCGCTGCGCGCCGGGCGGGGACCCGCGCCCCTGCGCGCCCA
>NW_007080011.1:81341-122756 GCF_000164805.1 Carlito syrichta | reverse complement strand
GCCCTCCGCGGGGGCCTCGGGTCCGTGCGCCCTCCTTCCATCTGACATCCTCCGTCCCTGGGGAAAGAAGCGAGAGAGCGCGGGGAAGAAGTCCCTGGGCGGGAGAGGCGACGGCTTTGCTAGGGCCGCCTGAGTGCCACGCGCACCCCGAGAGGGCAGTCCAGTCGGTCTTAGTGCCACCCCCCGGGGCCTCCGCTCCCTCATCCGAGCAATGCTCGTGGCCCGGGTAGGTCTGAGAGATCCAGGCTAGAGAGACGTGGGCAGTTCTGAGCCACACCACAGGGGCTGCGGTCCATGGCTGGGCCTGAAGAGCCAATCCTGAGTCCACGACAAATATGACCTTGAAGTTTCCAAATCACTCTCTTATCTGTTATATTAAAACTGAAGCAACTGCTCCTCCAAACAGCTTTCTCTGATTTAAATGTTTTTCATTCTAAGTATGGATCATTTGGGAATTTGATGCCAATACAGTTATGTTCTGGTTCTAAGTAAGAGCTGTTCCTCTCAAACATGAATCTAGATCCTTCACAAAGGCCATTGTTCATTTACTATTATTTTACTTTGGTTCTGCAGATTCAAATCTGACCACAACCCTAGGAAAAAGGAGACTCAAACCATATCTTAATCCAGATTATCATCTCTGGTCCTAGAGATTCAGGAGTGGCACTCCAAAGAAGGTGGTACTCAATTCCCTGACCACCCCAGCGCCGCAGGCCGGCACCCTGCACCAATTCTGCCAGTTGTTCTCGGGGGCACAGAAATGGATCTGATCTCATTCAGAACAGTGCTATCAAGTCTATTTATGTACTCCCCAGAGATTTCTCTGTCAGTGTTGGTACATCAAAGCTTTAGAGACCTTGGTGGCCATATAGTGGGAAATACGTTATCATCTAGTAGTAGAAGGCTGCTACTTCCATGTTCCTCCAGAACATCCACAGCAGCTGTTACAGTAACAGCCCAATGTGCCCCTCCCTCTGAATGTTCCTCGGTGTACAACCCTACCTGCTCTCCAAACGGAGCTATCTTCAACCTTCCTTCCTCTTACACCAAAAGAAGCTCTAAGAAGTAATCTCCTTCAGGATCCTGGTCAATGTCTCTCTTCCTCTCAAAGGAAAGCTGAACCCCAGCCTCTTTTCCTCAGCTCCCAGTTTCTCAGTTCCTCAGCCTCCAGCTCCTGAGTTGGCTCTCTGTCCACACTTTTTCTGCCTTTTCTGTCTCATGCCGCCACTTCAAATTCTAGAGTTGAGCAAAGGCTAAATGCTTCCCTCATTCCAAAGTATGCCCAGATGTCTAAGCCTGTCATTCACCTCTTAGCAAAACCTGGGCCCACTGTTACCTTAAACTCTGAATTTCAATTCCAGCTATTCCGATTCATGATGGAGAGTACCAAGCTGCACCCTCAAATTCTCAAACCAAAGCGGCATGCATTTACACAGGCCTTTTCCAGCCAAGGTGCACCCTGCCTCCTCTCTCAGCTTCATCCAGCCAGCCCTTCTCTGCAGAACACTAACCTCTTCACACTTGTCAGTCACACCTGCACCAGAGCAGGAATGTGATGGCGCTGGCAACCCACCTGCTGCTGTGACTGAGGGAAGGGGTTGCCAGGAACCCTTACCCACCGTGTTTATGCGCATTCAACCCACCACCATGGCCTCACCCCACTCTCATCGCTGCTCCAACTAGGAAGCAAGGAAGAAAGAGCGATCAACTGCCAGAAACAACAGAATCAAGGACCCAGAAGGCACACCCAGCTAAACGAGGCAGGGCTGTTTTCTTCCCAGTTGCCTTCATCAGAGAACTGCAAGGAAGATCTCCAAGACCCACCCCCATCAATCAGCCTATTTATCCTATAGCCATCCTGGTAGGAGCTGCCCTGCTGGGCTGAGCTGCCCATGCATTGCCGGTGAGGCCCCTCCTCTGCATGCCCCACTTCCTACACCACCCCGGGGAAGGGAGGCCAAGGCCACTGCTGGCTACAGCTTCCAGGAAGGGTTCCAAATAAAGCCAGGCTGACTCCTGAGGAAGTCGGCTTTGTTCTTTCAGGGATCACAGAGCAGCATCTAGTGGCCCTTCTGGGCAGCACAGATTACATAACTAGCACACAGCGGGGCACCAGAGCCTCTGTTTCCAACACCAGTAGTCTCATTAACACACAAGAGAGTCCTGGCACCATGATGGCTGGAGCCCAGAAGTTGCACCGAGGTGAGGGAGCCCGGCCCACGTCAACCCCCAGGCCAGCTGACACTCCCAGCTGTGCCTGGACTCAGCTCATGGGAGGCCTGGGAGGGGAATCTGTGGCACAACGTCTGTTCCTGGAGGTCTAGAGCAGCGCTGTCCAAGAGAAGGACAGTGTGAGCCACAAAGGAAATTTTATATTTTCTAGCATCCACATTAAAAAAGTAAAAAGACAGGTGAATTTTAATAATATATTTTATTTAACCCAATATACCCAAAATATTTCAACACATATATAAAAAAGTTATTGACATATTTTACATTTTTTTTTCCATGCTAAGCCTTCGGAGTCTGGTTTGTGTTTACACTTGCAGTGCATCACGGTCTGAACTAGTCTCATTGCAAGGGCCTGACAGCCACCCGTGGCCAGCAGCTACATATTGGACAGCGCAGGTCTAGAGGGAGTCAACCGACCAAGGCCCACAAAGGGAGCAGAGAGAAGGGCTGTTGCCCCGAGCTCCTCAGAACTGCCCCAGGTTTGGGAATCCCTCTCCCCTCTGCTCCAGACCTAGACTTCTTTGGAGTACTTTTAAGAAGTCATTTATTGAAGCAAACTCTTTCTGCAAGTAAAATACACAGAGACACAATACTAGGAGCTGAGAATGGCTGAACTGCTCAGATTGAAGAGGAGTTGGCAGGCCCCCAGTGGCCCCAGAATCTCTCAGAAGAACCATTCCCAGGGTCTGAGGCAACAGAAAATCACTGCCTTTGAAGACTACAAAAGGAAACTAAGCCACAACTGAATGTCAGGACTCTCCAGACACTTGCGCTTCCATTTCTTCCTATGACCCTCACATCACAATCACCTACCAGGGAAGCGTCACCCTCACTGAGTAGATGAGGAAATAGACTCAGAGGATCTTACTGCCCAAACCCACATGTCCTCACTGGACCATGTTGCCCTGGAGAAACAGAGATACCTGAACTCCATTTCCAATGCCAGACCTCACAAACTTTCTTGCCCAGAGCCCTCTAAATTTGGACCCCAAATTCAGCTAAAGGACTCCCATTACACAAATAAGATAACAGCTTTGGCCAGACTAGAGGGCTAGGCTACTGTTGGGCTACACAGAGCTGTTTGGACTTGCTCGGAAGCCCTCCAGCACTCAAGAAAAGACACCTTTTGGAAAAAAAATTATTTTTATTGGAACTCATCTGAACATCAGATATACCTGGTGTTGGTTAGCAAGAACCGTTTGTACATTTGATATTGATGGTGCCAAAACCAAAACAGTGACTGGACATGATGGGGAGAGATGTTGAGAACAAAAACCTGATTCTGGAGAGGAAAATAAAAGCCAGTCAGATTCAGTGAAGATGCAAAACCTAGTACAACAAAATCCTTTTACAAAATATAAATTTATTACGAAAACCTGGAAGGATAATCTGAGAAAGGGAGAGAAAGAGAAAAGGAAGCCAGCAGGAAGGAGGCAGGAGGAGGAGAGAAGAAAGGAGAAAAGACAAAGAGGAGATGAGAGAAGAAAACACAGTTAAGCACGAAAGGTGCGAGAAGCTTACCTGCCCAAATGGCATTAAAGCCTTGCTATGTAATCGCATCAGAAAACAAAGCATGCGGACATACAATGCTCTACCTCCCATCCGTTCGAGTTCTAAGAGGTAAATAAAGAAGCTCCCTGGGAAGGGGACATAAGGTTGCTCGAAAACCCAACAAGGAAAATTAAAAAAAGAAAAGAAAACCACACCCCACAGTCTCATTTCCGATGTTCACTGTTTAAAAAAGGAATAAATCCATCTGACAGCAGGAGAGGAGGAGTGGGAGACGGAGAGAAGCTGATGGATTTCAGACAGCCCGACTCCTCTGGAGGGGAGAAGGAAGAAGAGAGACGTGGCGGTCTCCTGGTTGAGAAGGGAAAGAGAAGGGAGAGAGCAAAGCAGAGCAGAGGAGGAGAGGAGGGGGCACTTAAAACACCAATGTCTAATCTAGTTTACTGTGTTAAAAAAAGCCACATGCACAGCAGGCCCCCTGGGGGCTAAGGGCCCACACTGCTCCCCGTGTGGCCGTGGTAGACACTAGCTCCTGGCCTCGTCCCCATTCCTCCACAGGTCAGAGCGGAGCTGTGCAGGCGCTGCTGCTTCTGCTGCAGTGGTGGTAGTAGTGGCGGCGGCGGGACCTTCAGTTGGTCTGCTGGAGCCAATGTGGGGGAGGGGAGGGCGGACAGGCCTTATGGCAGGGGAAAGAACACCAAAACGCCTCATTTCAAATAAAAAAGAAAACAGCAGTCTATACACAGTTGTTTGTTTTGGTTCAGTACAAACAGAATAAAAAGTGCTTTTGATGGTCAGCAAACACCCAATTCTGAAGAGGAGGAGAGGTGATGCCCAGCAGGTGGATTAGGAACCCCAGTGGCTGGCGGGGTGCCTGGCTTTGCGGCCCTCTCCCAGGAGGCAGAGAGGACAGCTTTAGGTAGTGTAAGCCTTTTTCCTTTTATTTAGAATAATCTTTTTTTTTTCTTTTTCTTTTTTTTTAAGCAATTTCCCCACTCCCAAGTTGGGCCAGTAAAGATTACATGAAAACTGGCACACCTATCGGCTGGAATACAGATGCACCAAATGAGGATTTAAAAACTTTCCGAGCGAAAAGTAGAACAAAAAGAAAAAAGAATCTCCTAGCATTTTCCCCCAAGGTTTCACTCTCCCGCCACACACACTCTCCAAAGGACCGCTACAGATCCAACTCTGCAAGAGAAGACAGAGCAGTGTCAATCGGGAAGCCGTGAGGGCACCAGGAGGAGGTTTTCAGTCTCAACAGGCAGAAGTCAGCGCTGCCCGGCCCTGGGTCCCGGAGCCAGCACTCACCTATGTCAGTTTCTTGGCTTTGTTGTAGAGGGAATCCACTACTTTACTCATGTTCTGAATTGTTTCCAGAGCAGCTTCATAAGTTTTATCTACTGGGGGTTCATCGAAAATAATCAGGACACCCTCCCCCTGGTCCAAAATCCCTGCAGGAAACAAAAGGGCAACCCAAGTAAAAGATGAGATTAGACACAAAAGCATTTGTGAAGCAGCCCACTCCCTAGTTGCCTCATTTCTCCAGCAAAGAAGGAAAATAGAACTCATTTCCCTCTTCCATTTGCACATATTTATTATACATTCTTATCACGGGGAAGAGGGGCAAGGATCCCAGGAAACCATGAGGAGAAATAAACAGAACATCTTCTTTAATGATAAACCTCTTCAACTATCTCATCACCAACACAAGCCCCCTTGCCTGTGTGATTGCTACTCACCATGAAATTTCTTGTCAAGAATCATCTGTGATAATTTCCTTTCCACGTCGGCCTAAAATCAAAGCACATGATTAAAGGAACCAGTATCTACCAATCAGAGATCACCCTGGCATGAAAGCTTTGTAGAAGGGTTCTAGGGCAAATGGACTGAAAACAAAACAGCAACAATGCAACTCCAGCTCTAGACCACATGCTCCACTCCCCACAGAGCAGCTTTCCAATAAGGCCCATCAGGTGCAAATGCCAGCCCCTCTGCATCACCCTTTTCCCCATCTCCACCCCCTAGACAGCCTCAGGACTCCTTACCTTGGAGAGTTTGATGAGACTAGATATGTGCTCAATCTAAAAGGAAAGGTAGAGATACCAACACTGAAAGTTTTACTCTTGCCTTAAATAACAGCAGTTAGTGGGGCACAGAGGGGAAACTGCTGTATCTCTTGAAATCCTACTGAATATCTCTATAGGGCAAGCTTCTCCTTGGACATACTTAAGTTTCTTTTGCTCTGTCATCTGTCTGCCCATCATTGCTACAGACAAGAGACACACTGCTGCCCGCCCACACACACACACAGAAAATGTGTTCCCCATGCACAGCAACCGCAAAACCAAGGTGAAGACTGTGCTCAGAACACAGGCAGAGGCATCTTCCGTGCCTCGACCCCACAGCATCTCTCTCTCCTCAGCTCCTGCTCATCCTGACAAGAGAAGCCCAAGCTCGCAGTGGCCTCTTGCCCACCATGCACACACTTGGAAGCAAGTTCCTTTTCTAGACAGGTATGGGACAGGAGGTGGCTATAGTGAGGGTGCCTAGCCAGAAACAGAGTTCCCAGGAGGGTTTGTACCTGTACTCTGGAAAAAGGCTCGATGACTCGGATCAGATTCTGTTCCAGTAAGTTATCATACAACTTGGCCAAGTGCGTACTGATGATTGGGTCATCCCGGAGTTCTGCCCGGTAATCTGTCAGGGCCTGCCAAAAGAGCCAGGGGCAGAGATTGACACAGAGCACTTTAAAGTCATGTTACTCCTAGCTTCCTAAGTAGTCTGCTGCCCCTTGTAAACTACACAGTTGAATGAAGTTCTGGGAGATTTGAGAAGACAAAAGAGAACTCATGATATAAAGAAAGGAACATCAAGAACTAAAGGGTGAGCCAGGCATGGTTGCATGCATCACAGGCAACACAGTGAGACTCCATCTCTAAAAATAAAGAAAACTTTTTTTTAAGGCACTAAAAGGCAGAGCCACTCTAGGTACTTTCTTTCTGTCTGAAAGCCTCACATCAACAGTTCAAGCCCCATAAGCCCCAAGAGCAGATCAGCTTGTGAGCAAAATTAATTACACAAGCATTTCTCAGAATGTATTTTACAAAACAAATAGAGTCTGCATGGAAAAAATCAAAACAAAACAAAAAACAATGGAATACTGAGGTTTAAAAAAATGGAAAACGCTGAATTCCACAACTACATCTTTGGAGTTTTATGAGGAACATTAGCATAACTCTCCAGTTAAGAGAAAAAAAACTGCCAGGCAGTGACTCACACCTATAATCCCAGCACTTTGGGAGGCCAAGGTGAGAAGATTGCCTGAGCCCACGGGTTCGAGGCCAGCCTGGGCAACTTGGAGACACCTCATCTCTACAACAAATTTAAAAGGAAAAAAACCACCTTTCTAATATTGTTGAGCTCTAATATTTCCCCAATATCTGGTAACTGAATCCTTCTTCCAATAAACTTCTTGAAATAGAAGTATTCCATCAAACATCTCATATGCTGAGATAATATAATATGGACTGGCTGCTTATTCATGTGTGTGATCTATTTACCATTAGTAACGGTATAAGATACCAGCCTGTCAACTGTGCTATAAGGTGCTAAAGGGAGTAGGCAAGTCCTGCCGAGTAAGGGGCAACAGGAATTGGCAAGAACGCTCCCTGAAGATTATGAATCTTGGGAACAGTCAAAGTCACACAGTCCAGTCTCCATCCATAATGAGGTTTTCTTTTTGGAGCTAGGTTTTGTTTTTGTTAAGTTGGTCAGTATTCTCAGTCTAAGAAAAAAAGTTCAGAAAATATACAAGTCTCATCCTGATGCTTAGATAAGTTTTTCTCCATTTTTGAGACTTTCCAAACAATGAGCAAAAGGCACAGTGGGTCAAAGAAAGCCTAGAACATAATCCTAAGGAAGTTTCTTTGGGCCCAAGTGTGCACATCAAAACTTCCCTTCTGTCCACAAAGAAGCAAACTTGGCATTTCTGGAGCTGAGGGAAGATCTTCAACTGTGTCATGTGGAACAACCACTAGGCCTGGAGTCAAACCCTGACACATGAGCTGTGTGACTTTGGGCATCCTCCTGAACCCAGTTCCCTCAACCATAAAATGCAGAAAACAGGTTTGGAAAAAAAAAAAAATCAAAGTGAAAAAAAGATAACAGAAAGAATTTTTGAAACTGAAAGGTATTAATATGTAAGTAATACATGATTTATATCAACTTAGCAAGCTTCATTGTACAAAAGTCCTTACCTATTTTTTGGGTTAAATACTGTACTGGGTGAGGGTACACAGCATCACTGTACTATCTTCAACTTCTTATGAAACTATAATTATTTTTAAAGGTTTTTTTTCTCAAGTACTTAAATGTCTCCCTCTTCCACCCATTCCCTACCAAACCAATACCATGCTCACCTTTTCAAAATCTGCTAGTGATCTGTTCTTGCTAGCCTGAGCCACGCATTTTAATGCTTCTGTCTGAGAATAAAGAAACAAATCATGAAAGTTACCTATTCTGCACACTGACATCAACCAAAAAGTCTCATAAACAGATGCTATGTCCACACAACTTCCACTACACGGAAGAACCCACCCCACCATCATTCTTCTTCAGAGACTTGGGAAGAAAAACTAGAAGTATTGTATATTACTGTATGCCAACCAGTTTCCTTTGAAACCTGAAATGACTTTAGAATACTAGGAAACAGATTTTCAAAAAAAGACCCCAACATAGCATCTCCCAGAGATAACAAGCTAAAAGGGAAAATGACAAGAGAACTGTGATTTCTTCCCCCTTCCTCCAAGACTTTTTATCTCCACAAACCCCTTCCTGTCCTTAGAATTGATCATTTCTGTGTTTTATAAAGACTCATTCTGCTGAGTTTGGTACAAAGCATTGAACATGGTCTACTTTCATTAAGGTCAAGGTATCAAAACCAAAGCATCTACATATTACACTGAATGTTAAAACCCCATGGAGTGATGAAGGTACAATCAGTATTTGAGAGCACCCTCTAACCTGTTCAGAAAAGGCACCTGCCCAAGCTATCAAGTTTGTACTCAGCAAGAAATCTACACTCATCTTTGTAGAGCAGCCTAACTCCTGTTTAAAAGCTATTATCAATGTACAAGGGACATTGTACATCAACGTACATCAACTATACAAGAAAGAGCTCCTCTTCTATCAGCCTACAAATTTAAATAAGGACAGTGTGCTCTTTTTTGTTGTTGTTTTTTGAGTTGGAGTCTCAGTCTGTCACCCAGCTGGAGTGCAGTGGCATGCTCATAGCCACCATAGCCTCAACCTGCTGGGCTCAGGCGATCCTTCTGCCTCAGCCTTCCAAATAGCTGGAACTACAGGTGTGCACCACCACACCTGGCTAGTTTTTTGATTTACTGTAGAAACGAGGTCTCACTAAGTTGCCCGGGCTGGTCTTGAACCCGTGGACTCAGGCAATCCTCTCGCCTTGGCCTCCCAAAGTGCCGGGATTACAGGCTTGAGCCACCGTGCCCAGCCCAACAGCGTGTCTTATACAGTAGACTAAATAGATCAAAATTAGTAAGACTGTAGTTTGTCTCCAGCATTTGTCCTCTGGACAACACAAATGTCAAAATGAGAAAAACCTGGACGTTAGAGCCAGATAATCCTAGTTCAAAGTCTGGCTCTACCATTTATTAGCTACCTGATCTTGCCCTGGACACCTGACCTCTCTAAACCTGTCTCCTCAACTCTAGCTCTAGCACTAGTGCATCTTTCAATATAGTAATAACCAGTATTCTTGAGGTCAAAACTAGGAGCTGACCTGAAACTTTTGCTGATGCAAAGCCAATCGGGGCCACCTGTGGAGAAGGAAGAAATCATCTGCTGTGGCCATTCCTCCAGAGCTAGTGAGATTATATGGAGGGCCTATTTGTTTCTTAGAGGCAGCTGCAGTTGAAATCCAGAAAGATTACTTTTACTTTACTAATGATAATCAAGCAAAGTACAAAGAGGGGATGATCCAGACATCTGTGATATCATCTTTACACAAGTCATAACTGTTTGCTCTCAGAAGTCTCTGAGATGCCTTACTCAGGTATTAAGGCAACACAAAAAATTTTGCATCACACTCAAAATTCAAGGCATGAATGGAAAAGTACTGATCTGAGAAACACTTGGGTGAATCTCAAAGCCTATTTTCTGCACCAAGCAATCTGTACCAAAGCAAGTATGCACCAGACCTTATCAGGCTTCTGACTTGGAGAATCCAAGATTTCATACTGTGCACATGTTTAACTCACAAGTCAGGTTCATGGTAGATAAATCTTCTGGTCAAAACTAAATGCTAGCCGGGCAAGGTGGCTCACACATGAAATCCCAGCACTTTGGGAGGCTGAGGTGAAAGGACTGCCTGGGTCTAGGGGTTCAAGACCAGCCTGAGCAACATGGCGATACCTTATCTCTACAATAAATTTTAAAAAATTAACCAGACGTGGTGGCATGTGCCTGTGATTTCAGCTACTTGAAAGGCTGAGGCAGAAGGATCACCTGAGCCCAGCAGGTCAAGGCTGCAGTAGCCATCAGCGTGCCACTACACTCCAGCCTGGGTGACAGAGTGAGATTTCAACTAAAAGAAAAAAGCTAAATGAATGCAACCTAACTCAAATTTCTGACCTTTATCATAGCTTTTTTTTTTTTTTTTTTTGAGTTGGAGCCTCACTCTGTGACCCAGGTTGGAGTGCAATGGCACTCACAGCCACTGCAGCCACGACCTGCAGAGCTCAGGCAATCCTTCCACCTCAGCCTTCCAAGTAGCTGGAACTACAGGTGTAAGCCACTATACCCAGCTAATTTTTTGGCTTATTGTAGAGACAAGGTCTTGCCAAGTTGCCCAGGCTGGTCTTGAATCCCTGAGCTCAGGCAATCCTCTAGCCTCTGCCTCCCAAAGTGCTGGGATTACAGGCGTGAGCCACCACACCCGGCGAGCTTTATCATATCTTTATTAAATGTTACAATTTAGTTCAGTCCCTCAAACCACTTGAAGTCTTTAAGAGCACCAAACACGGACTTTCCAGGTCAATTTACAGTATAGGAAACACACTGAATGGTTTTAAGGGAAGGAAGCAGGTGGGGGAGAAGAAAAAGTAGAATGGAGACCTAAAGAGCACTGGTCTCATCAAACATCATGACTCTGACAACATGCTGGTCTCAGAGTGAGCAGGACTGCAGTTCAAGGTATTCCATACCTGCCTCCCTGCATACCGAAGTGCAAGCTTCCCGCTCACCAGAGCCTGGACATCTTCTGGGCTAGAAAAAAAGGTATATTTGGTCAATTGCTCCAGAAGTTACACTTCTAAGTACAGGTTTAGGCAATGTCTTTCTAATTGAATTCCACGTAAAGACTGCCTAAAGAGATAATCAGCCCCAGCCTCTAAACCCAAATGCTCCTCACATTGCAATAGCTAAGTTTTCTCCATTCTGGGCCAAAGCTCAGCACTAAAAAATAACTGAACTGAACCAACCAAAAGCAACAGGCCCAATGGGCAGAATGGTCAATATTACTGGACTTTTCAACATATCCCCTATGTAATCCAAAAAGAGTTTAGTCAATGTTTCATTTATTCCCAAAAGAATTTCAATAATTCTATAGACTTTCTTTGTCAGATCTGTCATACATTTTGTTGTCCACTTTACCAAGCTTCTCCTCAACCCTTCCTTCCTCATTATGGGTGGTCCAGTTGGCTGGCACTGGTTGGTTTGTAAGCTATTTCCTGACCCTTTGTCCTGTACTCAGCACCCATGAGGACAGAAGGATGAGGAGATTCTCCAAGAGGGGCTGGGAAGAGGATTTATCTTTTTAATTTTTAATATTTTAATTTTAAAAACAGAGATAGGCTCTCACTATATTGCCCAGGCTGGTCTTGATCTCCTGGGCTCAAGCAATCCTCCTGACTTGGCCTTCCAAAGTGCTGGGATTTCAGGTGTGAACCACCACACCCAGCCTTTTTCTTTGTTTATATTTTAATTTTAAAAAACAAGGAGGGTTTCTAAAACCATATCCCCAATTCTGAAAGACTAGCAAGCAAAAGTTCTCTGGAGCACCTCTGATCTTCCCACTCTACCACAACCAGCCCCAAAGGGCAGCTACTACTCTTCCAATCACTTTCCAAACTCCCTGCCCAAGCCATTTCTGCCACGGTAGACAGACTTAGTTGAAGGACCTGAGATCTTATATTCCAGAGTTAATGTGCACCTACGTGTTGAGCATGATTTTGCACAGCAACATGTATTTCAGAGATGTGATGGCCTTAGGGCTATCGATGGAGTCATAACCCTCAAATGCCTCATAGAAGTATGAGTACGCAGTTTTCCAGTCCTTCTCCTCTGCTGCATGGATAATACCTGGGCATTGAGAAGAAAAGGAGTGAGAAACACATAAAAGAACCATAAAATTGAAGAGCAGGAAGGGGTCTTATAAATCTACCCCAAGCCCATCAACTTATTGATGAGGCCAGAAAAGGATGAAGGTCCTGCCCAAAGTCACAAATGGCAAGTGAGGACTGAGATTAGAATTCAGGTCTTTGATCTCCCACCTCAATGTCATACTGCCATATTGTCAATATAAATTCCCAAAGGAGTTAGAGGCCCAACTCAAAGGGCATCCTAAAAAGCATACACTGTACCATCTTTCTCCCATGCTTCTCACAACCATTCCTGTCCTGCTACCTTCTGGAGTGAAAGGCCATGTTCACCCACCATGACATCCTCTTCAGAGGTAAGGAGATGGCCTAAACACCCCTAGTCTGCCTGAATGACCTGTTTTAATAGCATGAACTACTTAAAGATAGCTCTTCTAAGCTTGACATTTTTATACTTACACAGTTTTCCCGGAGAGGAGGAGAACTAAACCACTTACCCTTTCATCCCAAATATTTGTCATTTATGGATGTGCTTTTGCATAAATGCAATCAGTGTACAGATCTCCTTGGATTTAATTACTCATGGCAGTATTTCTTTAGACTGATATACCACAGTTAACCTAATCCTCTACTGTTTAGAAGCTGAGTTGCTTCCCATGAGCTTAACTTTGAATCTGCTATTACCTTGAATCTATGCTATCATTTGGAATAACATAAAAATTAGTTCTTTCCAAGTTTGGGAGGCATCTAAACTCTAAGATTCTGTACTCGTATATTTCAGCTCTAACTCTGTCCCAGTCCACCTCCGTGCGTTTGTTTTACCACAGTGCTTCCCAACACTTTTCATCAAGATACATGTAGAAAGTTTTAGCACACTAGAGGAAGAGGAAGATGATGCTGCTTACACTGTGATCCCAAGTAATCCATGTCTTAGCACACCTTTAACCCACCCAAAGCATACCTGTAGAGCACGATGTGCTAGCTGGAACTTCAAACTTCATCATTTATTGAGTGATATGTGCCACCCCCAAGTCCTTTTACCCTACCCAAAAAACCTTCCACATGGAGGCTGAGGGAATCATATACTTCTTCTACTATTGTTACGTTTAGAGGCCTGGAGAAAAATCTGCCCTTCTCTACAGCCAAGGAGAGCCCCCTAAGAACTCAATAAACTATTAATGCTACTAAATTAAATGAGGCATATCTCCAATTTCCCATATCTCCCAGTACAAGCCAGATCCAAAATAAATATGCTTAAAAAAAAAAGAAAGAAAAGAAAGGTAAATTAAGGCCAAAGCAGGCATGGTAGCTCACGCCTATAATCCCAGCCCTTTGGGAGAGGATTGCCTAAGCCCACGGGTTCAAGACCAGCCCGGGCAACTTAGTGAGACCTCATCTCTACAATAAATCAAAAAATTAGCCAGACTCAGTGGCACCTGTAGTTCTAGCTACTTGGAAGACTGAGATGGAAGGATCGCCTGAGCCCAGCAGGTTGAGGCTGCGGTGGCTGAGAGTATGCAACTGCACTCCAGCCTGGGCGGCAACAGAGTGAGACAACAACTCAAAAAAAAGAAAACAGAATGGCTGGACTCAGCTGGGCTCGGTGGCTCAGCCTGTAATCCCCGCACTTTGGGAGGCTGAGGTGAGTGGATTGCCTGAGCCTGCAGGTTCAAGACTCGCCTGCGCAACTTGGCGAGACCTCATCTCTACAATAAATTTTTTAAAAAATTAGCCGGGCGTGGTAGTGCGCGCCTGTAGTTCTAGCTACTTGGAAGGCTGAGAAAGAAGGATCACCAGAGCCCAGCAGGTGGAGGCTGCAGTGGCCGGGAGTGGCCATTGCACTCCAGTCTGGGTGACAGAGTGAGACTCCAACTCAAAAAAAAAAAAAAAAAAGAATGGTCAGACTGTAATCCCAGCACTTTGGGAGGCCGAGACAAGTGGATTGCCTAAGCCCGCGGGTTCAAGACCAGCCTGGGCAACTTGGCAAGTCCTCATCTCTACAAATAAATAAAAAAATTAGCCGGGCATGGTGGAACGTGCCTATAGTTCCAGCTACTTGGAAGGCTGAGGCGGAAGGATCACCTGAGCCCAGCAGATTGAGGTTGCAGTGGCTGGAAGTGTGCCACTGTACTCAAGCCTGAGTGACAGAGTGCGACTCCAACTCAAAAAAAAAAAAAATTAAGATCAAAGAACTGATATACCGTTTTACCAAACACATTAGTAAACAAGGGCCATATTAGCTCTCTGAGTATCATGCTTGGCATGTGAGGTTTACTATTAAAAACAAAATCAAGGCCAGGCACGGTGGCTCTGTAATCCCAGCACTTTGGGAGGCAGAAGTGGGAGGAATGCTTGAACCCAGGAATTAAAACTAGCCTGGGCAACATAGTAAGACCTCTTGTCTCTATTGGAAAAAAAAAAAAAACTTAGCCAGGTGTAGTGGTATGTACCTGTAGTCCCAGTTATTTGGAAGGTAGACACTGGAAGATCGCTTAAGCTCAGTAGTTAGAGGCTGCAGTGAGCTAGGATCATGCGCATGGCACTTTGGTTTGAGCAACAGAGTGAGACCCTGACTCAAAAAAACAAAAACTAAAGGTTAGATTGTCACTCATTGTAATATTGTCACACAAGTATTACTGAGGACCTACCACATGCCAAGCACTGATACGACTACTACAGAGGAAAAAATTACAAATAAGGCTCTCAAGGAGGCTGACATTCTGGTGGGAAAGATGGAAACAAAGAGAAACAAGGAGATTGGTATAATAATATATAAAAGGACTATATCCTTGGTAGGGAAGTTCAAAAGCAAAGAAAGTACAGAGAACTTACAGAGGAGATATCCGAGCTACATCTAGAAGATGCATAGAAGTTTGCCATAGGGACAAGGGGAATTCCAAGCAGAAAAGACAAAATAAATATACAAAGGAAATAGCATGGAGTACTCAGAGAATACAGTCATCTGGGGACCACAGCTGAAAATCAGAGATAGGCTGGGCATGATGGCTCAAGCCTATAATCCCAGCACTTTGGGAGGCCAAGGCAAGAGGATTGTCTGAGTCCAGGGGTTTGAGACCAGCCTGGATAACTTGGTTAGACCACATTTCTACAATAAACCAAAAAATTAGCCGTGCATGGTAGTGTAAACCTGTATTTCTAGCTGCTTGGAAGGCTGAGATGGAAGAATTGCCCGAGCCTAGTAGGTTGAGGTTGCAGTGTCTGTGAGCATGCTGCTGCACCCCAGCCTGGACAACAGAGTGAGACTCTGACTCAAAAAAAAAGAAAGAAAGAAAACCAGAGATAAGGATGAAAAGAAAAGAATGCCTTCCTTTTGAATGCCATGTTGGAATAAAATTAGCCTGAGGAGCCGGGCTCAGTGGCTCAGCCTGTAATCCCGCCCCTTTGGGAGGCTGAGGTGAGTGGATTGCCTGAGCCCCTGGGGTTCAAGACCCACCTGGGCAGGCGAGACCTCATCTCTACAATAAATCAAAAAAATTAGCCGGGTGTGGTAGCGCGCGCCTGTAGCTCCAGCTGCGTGGAAGGCTGAGGCTGAAGGATTGCCGGAGCCCAGCAGGTCGAGGCTGCGGTGGCCGGGAGCGGCCACTACACTCCAGTCTGAGCAACAGAGTGAGACTCCAACTCAAAAAAAA
The DNA here is from genome assembly GCF_000164805.1 of Carlito syrichta. Taxonomy (NCBI): domain Eukaryota; kingdom Metazoa; phylum Chordata; class Mammalia; order Primates; family Tarsiidae; genus Carlito; species Carlito syrichta. The sequence goes on along the minus strand of NW_007080011.1, from coordinate 106,960 downwards.
AAAAAAAATTAGCCTGAGGATAATGGAAAGCTACTAGAGAATTTTAAACAAAGGAGTTACATGATCAGATTTGCATTTCAGAAAAACTACACTGGGGCCAGTAAGAAAGATGGACTGGAAAAAGTGATTAGGGACAGTTAGATCAGTAAAAGACTACTCCAGGCTGGGCTCAGTGGCTCAGCCTGTAATCCCAGCACTTTGGAAGGCCAAGGCAAGTGGACTGTGAGGCAAGTGGACTGCCCGAGCCGGCAGGTTTGAGACCAGCCAGGCAACTTGACAAGACCTCATCTCTACAATTACAAAAAAAAAAAATTAGCCAGGCATGGCAACACGCAACTATAATTCCGGCTACTTGGTAGGCAAAGGGAGAGAAGGATCGCCAGAGACCAGCAAGTTGACACTGGGGTGACCATGAGTGTGCCACTGCACTCCAGCCTGGGCAACTGAGTGAGACTTCAACTCAAAAAAAATAAAAATAAAAATAAATTTTAAGGCCAGGCTTGGTGGTTCAGCCTGTAATCCCAGCACTTTGGGAGGCCAAGGCAAGTGGATTGCCTGAGCCCGTGGGTTCAAGACCCACCCAGGCAACTTGGCGAGAACTCGTCTCTACAACAAATCAAAAATTAGCTGGGTGTGGTAGCGTGTGCCTGTAGTGCCGGCTACTTGGAAAGCTGAGGCGGAAGGATCGCCGGAACCCAGCAGGTTGAAGCTGCAGTGTCCGGGAACGTGCCACTCCACTCCAGTCTGGGCGACAGAGTGAGACTCCCACTCAAAAATAATAATAATAATAATAATAATTTTTAAAAAATAAAATTTTTTAAAAAGACTACTCCAGGCCTAATTTAGAGCATTTAGTGGCTTGTAGAGATGGAAAAGAAAGATCTGGAGACAGACTCAACATGATCTGGTAACTGACTGAATATGAGGGGTGAGGGAAAGGAAGGAGTCAAAACTACTCCAAAGACAATAGCTTGAGCAACGAAGTCAATAATAATATCATTAACTAACACAGGAAAGGGAGTCGATAATAAATTTGGTTTTGTTATGTTGAGACTGAGATAGTTAGGTATGTATACCCATCAAGCAGATGGAAATCTAGAGCTAGAATTTAGGAAACAGGAAAGTTACCAGTGATCTAGATGAGACCATTAGTGTTGTGTGTCAGCTAGAGCCATGGAAGAGCATGGGACTAGACAGAAAATGGGGAGAATAGAAACAGAAGAAAACTAAGAACACAACGCTGAGGAACACCACAGTCAGAAGGGAAAGGAAACACAGTGTGGCCACGAATAATTAGTCACAGGATACAACACTACATACTCTGGACACGACCATCTCACACCATAGACTTTCTGCAGGACAGGATTCATGAGCAGTATGGATAGCCAAGAAGAGTATCAAGGTGTGACCTACATTGACCTAGGGGTGGCCGCAGGCCCAGGGTACAACTGCGGGGGAAGAGGGTTGTACAGATTGCCATCCTTGCACCCCTCCTCCCCTTAATACAGAAAGAAAAAAATTAGTCAAGGGAGGAGAACCAAGAAGACAATAAAGTCTAGGAAGCTCATGCAACAGGACTGAATTCCCCTTAAAAGTAAGGATTATTGAGCCGGGCTCGGTGGCTCAGCCTGTAATCCCGAGCTTTGGGAGGCTGAGGTGAGTGGATTGCCTGAGCCCGCGGGTTCGAGATCCACCTGGGCAAGTTGGCAAGACCTCATCTCTACAATAAATCAAAAATTAGCCAGGCGTGGTAGCACACGCCTGTAGTTCCAGCCACTTGGAAGGCTGAGGCGGAAGGATCGCTGGAGCCCAGCAGGTGGAGGCTGCGGTGGCCAGGAGCGTGCCACTGCACTCCAGTCTGGGTGACAGAGTGAGACTCCAACTCAAAAAAAAACAAAAGTAAGGAATATGGCCAGGTGAGGTGGCTCACACCTGTAATCCCAGCACTTTAGGAGGCCAAGGTGAGAGGCCAGGGATTCGAGACCAGCCTGGACAACTTGGCAAGACCTCCTCTCTACAATAAATCAAAAAATTAGCCAGACATGGTGGCATATGCCTGTAGTTCCAGCTACTTGGAAGGATGAGGCAGAAGAATCACCTGAGCCTAGCAGATCAAGGCTGCAGTGGCCATGAGTTGTGTCACTACACTCCAGCCTGGGCAACAGAGTGAGACTCTTACTCAAAAAAAAAAGTAAGGAACATAATACTGACATCTTCTTTCAAGGAGTCAATAAAGACACCAAACCAAGGATACTCTTTGAACTTTTTCATGAAACTTGACATAAAGGGGAAGATAGCAATTTAAAAAGGAGAAAGGGCTGTGTGTGAACCTGGGCAGTTCAAAGACTGAGAAAAAGATATGAAAGAAGAAAGACTAAAGACCTAGAATGGAACAAAAGGACAGGTAGTAGAAAGATCACTCCTGATTAAGGGGTAAAAATGGTTAGTGACATAAGTTCTATAGAGGAAAGAGAGGGCTCACATAAAAATGGCCTCCATTTCCTCCGAAAAATATGATTCAAATTCGTATCTTCACCATGAAGGTAGGGACCAGATTCAACAGAGTAGTGGCTTAAAGAAAGTATCAACAATTGGTTAAAGCTAAGTACTATGATGAAAACTCTACATTCATCATCTCATTTAATCCTCAGCACAATCCTATGAGGCAATACAATTATTATCACCATTCAACAGTTGAACTAAAGATAAATTAAGTAACCTGCCCAAAGTTACATACCTAGAAAACAACATAACAAAAAGTCAACCTAGGAAAGCCTGATCTTAGATCACAGTATCTCTGAGAGACAAGTCAGGGAGGTTTTATCCTTTAGAGATGAGAGAGGGTAGACAAGCACTTAAACTAGTCGTCTGCCTCCAATTCCAGTACTCCTTCAATAATGATTCTTCCAGTAAAAAAAAATGCTGAATATAAAAAGTATTCCAGCTGTCATTCTATGTCCTTCTAACCCCAACATACACAAACTCCATCAGAAAACTACATACTACACTTAGGTAAAATTGGAGAATCGTTTCTCAGCCCTGATCTGAGGATTGTTATCACCATTTTATAGCTGAGCTAAAGATAAATTATGGCCTGTCCAAAGTTATACACCTAGAAAGCAGCAGAACAAAAATGGCAACATAGGCAAGCCTGAAGCAAGTCAGGCAGGCATTATCCTTTTCCTTATGATATCCTTTTCCTTTAGAAAAGTGCAACAAACTTTATAAAAATCTCCAAGAGTCAACAGACTTGGGTTAGGGCAATCCTGAAGACATATGCTAGCATTCTGAATAAGTGGCTAAGAGGAAAGTTAACGGAGTCTTAAGACTAAGTGAGACTTCTTTAAGGTTTGGCTCTAACAGGTTGCCAGGTCAAGCACTGATAAGCATGCTCTTCACATTTTTTAGGCAGTTAATAGGAAAGATAGCTGGTTAGAAAGGTAGCTCTCTAATTGGTTTCTTTGAAGACTGGGCCAAATAAGCAAATTTTCTTCTCCAGTTCAAATCCTCATTCCGTCCACCAGTAAGATGAACTCTAAGAAACAAATCCCAGGAGTAACTATGGGTGTTACCTGACTGCATGTCCAAGGTGGCCTGCAATTTAGGGGGGCAGTAGATGGCATTTGCTGTGGTTCGAGCAGAGGTTAAGGCAGCTCGGGCTTTCGGCAGGTTGCTCAGGGCATGGTATGTTTTGCTTTCTAAAAGCTGTACTTCCACCAAGAGGGCTTTGTCATCCATCTTTTTCAACTCCCGCAGCAGCTGAGAACCTGAAGATGGAAAAGATACATACCTCTTTGTCAGCCGTAATCTTAATACCTAAGTAATATAATATCTCACTCTCTCACCCTTAAAACACCAAGGATAAAGAAATCTGCCTGAACTTAACAAGAGGTTACCCTTCAGATCCCACACAAGAGTTAAATTTTCCACTAATGTGACATCTTCCAAAAGAAAAACACACATCTCTTTGAAGCTTTCTGCATTCAACATTAGAGCCAAGAGTCCCATAAGCTTACTTCTAAGATGTAAATACAATAGAAATCTCTACACACAAAATGCTGAACCTAGTTACCCAGCTCAGACAGGCACTTGATCTCACTGTCTTCCTGCTCAGCAATCACAAGACTAAATAAGAAACACTGGGCACTGAGATTGATGGAGAAAATAGAGTTCTGGGTATGCCAATGTTCTCCAAATATATATTCCCCCCATCTTAGATGTGAATACCAAATTCAAACAAACTTATACAATATACAAAAACTATTTAAGAACATGCAAGTTTGAAAAATAAAAAAATTATTTAAATTAACTCAAAATGGATCAAAGACCTAAGTGTAAAAACTAAACTTAAAAAACTTCTAGAAGAAAATAGAAGCCGGGCATGGTGTAATCCCAGTACTTTAGGAGGCCAAGGTGAGAGGACTGCCTGAGTTCAGGGATTCGAGACCAGCCTGGGCAACCTGGCAAGACCTCCTCTCTACAATAAATAAAAAAAATTAGCCAGCCATGGTGGCGCACGCCTGTAGTTCCAGCTACTTGGAAGGCAGAGGCAGAAGGATCACCTGAGTCCAGGTCAAGGCTGCGGTGGCCATGAGCATGCCACTGCACTTCAACCTGGGCAACAGAGTGAGACTCCACCTCAAAAAAAAAGAAAGAAGTAACTCTTTATAGCCTTGGACTAGACAATGGTTTCTTAGCCACAACACCAAAAGTATAAACAAACCAAAAAATAGACAAATAGAACTTCATCAAAATTAAAATGCACGTCAAAAGACCCCATCAAGAAAATGAAAAAACCCACAGCATGAAATCAAAATTTTGCAAATCAAGTATCTGATAAGAGACTTGTATCCAGAATAAAAAATAAAAACACATACAACCCAATTAGAAAATAAAGGATCTGTCCAGGCTAGGTGGCTCAGCCTATAATCCCAATACTCTGGGAGGCCGAGGTGAGTGGATTGCCTAAGCCCACGGGTTCAAGACCCACCCAGGCAACTTGGCAAGACCTCGTCTCTACAGTAAATCAAAAATTAGCCAGGCATGGTAGTGCACGCCTGTAGTTCTGACTTCTTGGAAGGCTGAGGCAGAAGGATCGCCAGAGCCCAGCAGGTTGAAGCTGCGGTGGCTGGGAGCAGGCCACTGCACTCCAGTCTGGGCTACAGAGTGAGACTCCAACTCAAAAAAAGAAAAGAAAGGATTTGAGCAAACATTTCTCCAATGACATACAAATGACCAGTAAGTACATGAAAAGATGATTAACATCATTAGTCATAGAAAAATATAAAACGGGCTGGGAACGGTGGCTCAGCCTGTAATTCTAGCACTTTGGGAGGTCGAGGCGAGAGGCTTGCCTGAGCCCAGGAGTTTGAGACCACAATGGGCAACTTGGTGAGACCTCGTCTCTACAATAAATCAAAAACTTAGCTGGGTGTGATAGTGTGCGCCTATAGTTCCAGCTACTTGGAATGATGAGGCAGAAGGATTGCCTGATTCCAGCAGGTCGAGGCTGTGGTGGCCCTGAGTGTCACTTCACTCCAGCCTGGGCAACAGAGTGAGACTCCAACTCAAAAAAGAAAAGAAAAATACAAACCAAACCCATAATGAGACAGGACTTCATGCACACTAGGATGGTTAAAATAAAAAAAGATAACAACAAGTGCTAGTGAGGACGCTGAGAAACTGGAACCCTCATACACTGCAAATGAGAATGTAAAATGGTACAGTTGCTTTGAAAAGCATTTTGGCAGCACCTCAAAAAACAAAGCAGTTACTATATGATCCAGTAATTCCACTTTTAGGTATATACCCAAAAGAGGAACATATCCACATGAAATCTGTTCACATCAATGTTCATAAGCCAAAAAAATGGAAACAGCCCAAATGTCCATCAACTGATGATTGGATACACATGATTCAATGGACTATTATTTAGCAATAAAAAGAAATTAAGTACTGATACATGTAATATGTAATAACAGATAAACTCTGAAAATAATGCTTTAAAACATCACATATTATATGATTCCTTTTATAGGAAATGTCTAGAATAGACAAATCTACAGAGATAGAAGTAGCGCAATGGTTGCCCAGGGTTGCTAATGGGTAGGTAGGAAGTTTCTTGCTGGGGTTATGAAAATGTTCTTAAATAGTAATGATGGTGGCACAATTTACTAAAAATCTCCAAATTGTATACTTTAAAGGGTGAATGAATTTTATGGTATTTTATAGCCCATTAAAGTTTTTTTTTAATGCTATTTGTTTGAACCATATGAAATCGCCATTCTTACAGAATAAAAATAGAATATTGGCAATTTTCCAACCTAATACACCATAAAAACCATGATTTTCTGTTTGTAGAAAATAGGCCAGTTCTGCCCATTAATGAAAAGCAAGCACCAAGGGAAGATTTCAAGGTATTTAAAGGTCAAAAAGGAGACAGCCTTCAGTTGGCCACTCCAGCTTCCAAATATATTTGTGCCCAATTAATTTCTTAATTTTTAAAATAGACTTTAAGTAGAATTATAAACAGATACAGTAAATGTAACAACCAGTCAAACATTTGCAATTTAAAAAACTAAATCTGGCCAGGCTTGGTGGATCAGCCTGTAATCCCAGCACTTTGGGAGGCTGAGGTAAATGAACTGCCTGAGCCCACAGGTTTGAGACCCACCCGGGCAACTTGGCAAGACCTCATCTCTACAATAAATCAAAAATTAGCCGGGCATGATAGTGTGCACCTATAGTTCCAGCTACTTGGAAAGCTGAGGTAGGAGGACCTCCAGAGCCCAGCAGGTCGAGGCTGCAGTCGCCGGGAGCGTGCCACTGCACTCCAGTCTGGGTGACAGAGTGAGACTCCAACTCAAAAAAATAAATAAATAAAATTAAATTAAAATTAAATTAAAAAACTAAATGTGCGTGGTGACTCACACCTGTAATCCCAGCACTTTGGGAGGATTGCTTGAGCACAGGAGTTCAAGACCAGCCTAGGCAACATAGCAAGTCCTCCTCTCTAAAAAAAATTCAAAAAAATTAGCTGAGTGTGATGGCAACTGCCTATAGTCCCAGTTTCTCGGGAGGCTGAAGAGGAAGGATCACCTGAGCCCAGGAGGTCGATACTACAGTGAGCCATGAGCATGCCACTGCACTCCAGCCTGGGCAACAGAGAGAGATACTAACTCAAAAAAATAAATAAGTAAATAAACAAATAAATACATTTTTAAAAAAATAAAAAACTAAATGTGAAATTTAACAGGGTGCTATACGCAAAATACAGATACACATTTTTAAAATTTTGGTTATTAAAATGGAATGGATTTTACTGTTCTAACTTCAAGTGAACTTTAAAGTTACCTTTTGTTCTCTAAATCTGACAGGTTAATCCTAGCTAGTTTTTTAGAACTTCCAAATAACATTTTTTCATGATAGATACAGATCTGTGAGCCACCTTAACTCCATCTTAGGAGTACATAAAATATAAATTATTAATATGCATTTAATAAGAGTAGCCAGGCTTCAAATACACTTAGCTAGCTGAGATGACTTATTAATTTCTACCAGCTTACTTACCCAAATGTAATGCTTCCTGGTACCTCTTGGTATCAAAGTACAAAGACACCAGTCTTGCCTAGGAAAGAGAAAAGGCATTGATTGAAGGACGAGAAAAAAAAAAGCCACAGAAAGAAATCAAAGATTGATCGTCACAGAACTGTTACTGTTGACTATGTAAGTCCTGATGATAGCATCAAATTCAGCGTAAGAAATTATTTAGCCCACATATTGTCTCCTATTGGCCAGCAACAGACTGTTAACTTTACTATGTTGTTACTTAGGACTCTGAACCAAGTAGCATATCTGTCTCAAATTTCAATCAGGGCAATTCTCATGAGACTACTAACAATAATCTTTGAGGCCCTCGGTAATTACAAAGTTGCTGGAAATACTGCTAATCAGAATGGCACTGCTTACAGTCACAGTCTAATGTCTAGAGACCTGAAGTTAGTGCTAATGTAAATCATACCTCCAAAGCTTGGCGTAAGAAAGTTCTTTTCTCTGATTTGGCCCATTCAATGCACTCTAAACATAGTTCGACCTGCAACAGGAAGAGACAGAACATGCAACATTATGTCCTCACATTTTTCCCACAAACTATGCTTTGGAGAATAGTTTTAATTCTCTCCTTACTTAGTATCCATGTTGCTCTATTTAGTGTCTGATTCACAGTTATCTCAGTGTGTAATAGATATATCATAATGGAGCATCAACTTGGCTTTTAACACATAAAATACCTTTGTGCTTAGATTGTGTTCTTTAGGAAAAGAGCTTCATCTTCGAGATCCTTCTTCTACATTCCCAGGAGAAACCCAGAACTTCCAACAACATATATAGCCCTGGGTAGTAGATTTCTATGATGGAATTTTTAAACTTTTAAAGCAGAAATTTCTTCCTGAATAGTTAGAAATAGTAATGGTAATGTGTTATTATGAATACACTGGTAATAAAGTGAAGAAATTCTCAGCCTAAGCACAAATGCCTTACAGTTGCCTTTAAGACTCAATCAGTCCAGATGGTTCTTTCACTTTCAGATGCTAAGCAGTACAACTAACTAATTCATCATCACTCTCACAGAAAACAGATACAGTAAACTCAGTTTGCATTAAAGAGAGCAAAAAAAATTAAAATTAGGCTAACACTTAAAAGTTCCACTTAATTTAAAGCCACTCTCAATCCCTCGTTCTATCTGCCTCCCAAGCAGTGATATAAGGTGCAAAGTAAGCAATGATTTAAAGCACTGTTCAAATGCTAGATGGTCTAACACGCCATCAAATATCCTTGTCATATTAGCTTTGACACAGTATATATTAAGTACTACAAATCTTGTATCACTTCTGTTACTGCAAATTTTGTATTAAGGTTGCTAACCAGAGTATATGACAAAAAGAAATAAGGAACTGAGCTTTCTAAAGAACTATTAATACAACAGGTTTTTATGTAAATCCAAAGTTCTCTCAAGAAATGCTGTAGGAGGGAAAACTAAAGGGATACAATCCAAACTGACAAGATCTTCTGCCTTTAGATCCTGAATTAAAGTTCAATAGATAAACTGATAGATGACATTACATGGTATTTGGAGGATTCACTAACGAGAGAATTAACAAAACCTTTACAACTCCTCATTGGAGCCCCCTGGTGGCTACCTAATCTCCAACTCTAAATTCAACTGATTTCATTTCTTTTTTCACTTTTTTGGGGGGTGGGGGGGATGTGGCCTCACTATGTTGCCCAGGGTGATCTCTAACTCCTGGCCTCAAGCAATCCTCCCACCCTGGCCTCCCAAAGCGCTGGGAATACAGGTGCGAGCCACTGCACCCAGCCCCTCAACTAGCTTCATAATAATTCTTAAAAAAAAAAAAAAAGAGGAACAAAAAGCTAAAATAAAAGCAAGCCAATCCCAATTTCAGAGTTTTTAGTTACATTCTGAAAAGCTAAATTCAAAGTAAGACTTCTGATATAAATAGAACTGAAACTATTTTGCTGAATAGTTTTAGAAAAAAAATACACATCTTTTAGTCCTAGCTCTCTTAGGAGGTTAAGATATGTCCCCTAGTTTTACCCACAAAGCTTTTTCAAAGGATACAGAAACAAATGCCTGGGGCTTAGGCACATTCAGTAAGTTACACTTCAATAGTTTATTTTAAAAAAAAATTAAAAAAAATAAAAATGCCTGAGCTTCTGAATGAGTAGTCTGGAATAGAGCCTTGTCTCTTAAAATATATCCCTAATTAAGAGACCATGAATTCTTCTCCTGCAACTCAGCTGCCCCATTTCCCTGACAGTCCACGTATTAAGTGACTCACCTAAAGTCACTATCAGCTGCTGGCACCAGAACTCATCCTTAACTCCAGAGCTCTTTCTTTCTCAACCCAGCTGTAAGTTTTTAAGTTAAGGTCATTACAGATATTTCTTCTACAGCAAGGATTATTTACATAACTAATTATCTGTTATCAATTATAAAGTATATTAAGTTGTATTATCTAGAACCATAATTGATGAAACCCACACATCAGTAACAAGGAAAATTTTAAAAGGCACTGCCCTTACTACACAGCTATTTTGCTTGAGAGGCTTTGTGCTTTGTTAATGCTAATAAAGACTGACAAAAGGAACAAGAATGTAAAAGAAACCCATGCTTCTGGAGAAAGGGCCTTACTTTAGTACAAAAACTTGATGTGATCAAAATCTGATATTTAGTTTTAAATCAATATACCTAACCATTTTTTAATACCCTTATTAACAAAATTCCTGTGGGGGAAAAATATTCCAAGTCTGAAATTCTCTAGCACAAACCCTTCTTTCCATTGAAACAATTGTTTTGATAACATGATTTATGATGTAAGGTTTCTAAAAATGTGCTATTGTGTTTCAGTTGGGCAGACTACACCAACAAATAGCTCCCCAAAACAACTCTCTAGAGATCTCTGGAAGAAGTTCATTCTGGGAGTTCGGTACACTATTCAGCAAAGGTCTATGTCAGTCTTTTCCTCCTCTTTATCCTACTTGTCCACTCCCCTCCCCTGCCAACCACCCCATCCTCACTCCCCCATGTACCACATCTCACTCCCAAACACACATGCCCTCACTTTCTAGGCTCCAAGCCTTAGCCCAGCAAATGACCAGATCCTAACCTGAATCGTATCAACTTTGGGAAGATAACAAGTTGAGGATTTTCTTCTGTAGGTGTACCTGGTTTTCGGTTAGTCCCTAAGGCAGAAAAAGGCAGAAAAATCCCCTCCCTCAGACTCTTGGTACCAAACTCCTTAAAACAAAACTCTAGATTTCCTAACAATGTTCTAAAATGTCCTATTTTGCTTCCAGTCTCAATACTACTATGACAGTGATCCACTTATGACTTGCTCCTCTATCCTTTCCTATCACCGAAAGAATTTTAAAAGACCAAGAATGAAGACTTTATTCTATTTCCCCAAATCAAAGACTCTGAGTCACCTAAACAAATGCAGTAACAACACCCCACGCTTGCACCTCATTTCAATAACCTTAGACCTTAATTCAACAAAGTATTTCCTGAGCATCTGTCAAGGGGAAGGCATAGTCCATATATCCCTTCAATAAATATTTGCTATACAGTTCCTTTGAGCCAAACTACTTTAAGTGCTGGGGGAATAGGACCAAGTAGCTATCTTCATGGAACTCATATTCCAAAGAAGCATGTTAAACAAGTAAAATAAATTCTTTTAAAAAGTAAGCCAAGATGGGGTATTTTAGATGTGATCAAGGAAGGTCTCTGAGGAAGTGAGTAGACTTGAAATAATGTAAAGAAAATAACCCATGTTAAGAACAGGCTGAGAGCAATAAAGATGTATATAAATGCCCCAAGCCCAGACGAATGAGGAAGGCACTGTAAGGTATATAGTACTGTACCTGAATGAGATTACATTCCAGTAAAAAAGATAAATGTAAAGCAATTGACACACAAGGCAGAATAAGGTCAGAAATATAACATGTACAAAATACAATGTGAGTCACTGAAAGACTTAAGATCACATGAAAATCAATAAGCAAAGATTTCAGAGGAGGTGGAACTTGAGACAGGACTATGAAAGGGAAAGGTACAGCATAAGGAGTATATAGGGCTTGCTCAGAAAACAACCATCCAACATGGCTGACATGTTTGATATGCTAAATAGCATACCAGATCAGACTATTGCAGTAGGTTATATTACAGAAAACCATTAATTTCTTAATTCTCACTTTGGGAGGTGAGAGGATTGCCTGAGCTCACAGACTGGAGACAAGCCTGGACAACTTGGTGAGACCTCATCTCTATAATAAATCAAAATATTAGCTGGGCATGGTGGTGTGTGCCTGTAGTTCCAGCTACTTGGAAGGCTGAGGCAGAAGGATCACCTGAGCCCAGCAGGTTAAGGCTGTGGTGGCCATGAGCATGCCACTACACTCCAGCCTAGGCAAGAGTGAGACTCCAACTCAAAAAAAAATTTTTTACTTAATTCTACAGGCAATCCAAAGCCACTGAAGACTCAACTGTGTGAGAAGAGGGAGAGGAATAAAATGATAATGGTGGAATGAGGCTTTTTTAGTAGTCCAAGTAACAAAGAATTAATAACCAAACTAGATATTAGTTTTAAGAAAGAACAAATACAAAAAAGGTGGAGAAACAGACACTGAGGAAAGCTGAACTGACAGAATTTAACAAATAGCTGGATTTTGAAGTCAGCCATGTTGAGTCTGAGGCAAGGGTAAGACAATCTAGATGACTCATAATTTGTTCCAAAACAAGCAAATAATCTATAATCCACAAAAATGATTAAAAGAAGTCCTGCTTGGTGGAATAAGACTCTGGCTCTTGATAAAAGCTATACTGCTAGCCATCAAAAGAACAGCTTTTACTTAAAAAAATGATACCTATGATAAAATGACACAATACTTAAGAGTACTTCCTTTCACTCTAGGAAAAGGAATTAAAATCTCTTGTTGACAAAAATTTAATGTGCAATGAACAACAGCAAACTACAAACAGTTAAGGGAGAACCTAAACAGACAGAGAGGACATGACAAAGGCCAGTAAATCCCACTAGCCAATTTAGGAGAGCACTAAATTATAACTCGAATAGATGTCCACTAAGGAACAGGAGAAATTATTACTAAACAAATACAATTCTACCCACTGAGTCAACTCTATGTTATAGGGACAAATTTCAGAGATTTCACTGTGCAAAAGAGCAGCTTGCATAATTAATTTTCTGACTAAACAGTTCCAAGAAACAGTTATTAGTTTCAAACCAACATTTATTGATCAGCCAATTTTAAGACACCCTATTTTAAACAAAAAACGGCACCACTTTCATGAGAACGAAGTATAATTTTTTTTAAAAGGGTTAGATAAGACTAATATCCATAATAAAAATCACATTTTCTGTTAATTTCTTCACTAAAATAATTCTAACACATTGGTTCAAAAGGCAACCATTTAAATATTATTTTTTATCTACTATTTTAAAACACAGTTTTCCAGAAACAAATAAATCTAGACTGCTCTACAAATAAAGTTAGTTTACGGTGTTTAAACTAGTCTTCAGATGGGCATGGTGGTTCATGCCTGTAATCCCAGCACTTTAGAAGGTTGGGGAAAGAAGACTGGCTGGGCCCAGGGGTTCTAGACCAGCCTGGGCAACTTGGCGAGACCTCATCTCTACAACAGACCAAAATATTAGCCAGGCATGGTGGCATGCACCTGTAGTTCAGCTACATGGAAGGTTGAGGTGGAAGGATCGCCTGAGTCCAGCAGGTTCAGGCTGTGGTGGCCAAGAGCGTGCCACCACACTCCAGACTGGGCAACAGAGTGAGGCTCCAACTCAAAAAATTAAATAAATAAATAAACTAGTCTTCAAAGAATCATCCAGGCAAGAAACCAGGTTTTATAAAAGGCATGATTCCAAAGTGGAATCCATGTGTCCCAGGTTTCTGAAAGTTCTCACTTTTAATCAATATGGTTCTATAGCCTTTCATACCTTTTACCTGTACACCCAAAAAGACTACAGCAAATAATGAGACATATAACAACTAGCAATTTCAACCCCTGCCCTTATGCTAGCTGACATATTATATATCTGTTTATTATCTGCCTTCCCTGTTAAAATACAATCCTCATGAGAGCAGTGACTGTTGTGCCTAATACACAGTAGGCACTCAATGAATACTGATCAACACATCCACAGGAAAGACAATTATATTATTCCTACAAACAGATTCAAGTAATTACAATACACCTGCTTGAACTGCCACTTTTTACAGAATGATTTTTAATTTTGGTATGTCTCCTCCTGACTTACAGAAAATATAGCTATCTTTGAAAAGGTTGGGAAAGGTCTATGATTCCAGAGAGACCCTCTTTAATATAGCTCAGTGTCTAGTCTGAACTTGCGAAGACATGTACAGAAACACCAGAGCCACTTCTGCACACATGAGACACAAACAGATGGATGCTCACCCCTTAATAAAGGCATATACACAATGCAAAACATGCCAAGAAGGAATGCCACAGACTTAATTAGTGCTCACAAGGAGCTTTCTGACACAAGATGAAAGGCACCACAGACACAGAAAACATTACAAAGGTGTGGCAATACAATACCTCAAAGACAAGAATCAGTTTGTGACCCTGATGTAATGAGGATTCCAGGGACCACTGACAATCTCCACTTACAAAGCAAAGCATGGAACAGACCCAAAGTATCAAATGCCCTGTAACAAAGAGAAACTGACATGATAAGTCCTAAGCTGTTATCCCAGCTGCCCCTTCCACATTAGTATCACAGTGCAGGCAGGCATTTCTTTCACAGAAACAGACTTCTTTTCCATATTGTCTACTTTCTGTCATTAACATGGCTTACCTCCTGCCCTGTAGCTGCTTCCATATCAAGAAACAGGTCAAGAAGAGATCGAACCAGACGAGCTGCCTTAGCTTTGCTGATGGAATTCAAGAAGGGTCGTACATACTTCAGGAGTCCTCCAAGCTCTGTGCGAAAAGCAATCCAAAAAGGAAAAGTACAGATCAATATTAGGGACAAAATACTCATTAAAAAAACTGACCCAAGGTCATAAAAATCAGTACTTCCATCACTGGAATCAGTCTAAATGAAACTTTCTAGGCATTTAAAGCATTTCCAGCAGGTAAGAGCAGCAAAAATAAGTTAACATCAAATGCCAAATTTGTATTCTACTCCACTCAGCCACTGGATTACTATAAAGGCCCAGGAAAAGCTCCTATCTGTTTCATTTGTCCATCTTAATGAAAGATAAACAGTAAAGTATTCATACTCTCAAAAAGCAGTTGCATAGAACTTGAAATACGCTGTGTCCTTGCCCATCTTTGACAAAACCACTTACTCACAACCACTAAATATGACCAAGTTATAGAAGTCATTCTGTTTCAATTTCCAAGTCTGCCTTAGCAGTTCCCCTCAAACAGATGAGGCTTCCGATTCTAGGTTCCTTCTTTCTTCTCTTCCTGCGGTACTCCCCAGGCTGGCCTTTTAGCAGTATTACTTCCCTGGAACTCTTCTGAATAAACTTTTCATATAGAAGTTAGGGTGTTCTGCCCTTAAAGTTCTACTATATCTTTTTAAAATTCCTCATTAGGTTGCAAAACCTAAGTCTAAAATTTTGATCAAAAAAAGGTATCCACCATAGAGCTTTCCCTTCACTTATAGAAGAAAAGAGAGTAGTACAGGAACGCTAAGGGAGCACCTGTAGAAACAATAAACTACAGATGTGCTTGCCAAACAGTAAAATTCAGAGGCTGTTTCAACTAAACAACTTAGGAAGTATTTTTGCAATGCAGGTTAAAATTATTTTAGTGCCATTGTCTCTTTAATATTCCCCAATTGTAGACTCAACCTCCTGAGAACTCTAACTCAGGGCAAACAAACTTCACCCTCCTGAGAATGCTAATTCAGGGTCCTGAAATCTTCATCTGCCTTAATAGTCAGAGAATGCACACAACTGTGTCAGGTACTTAAGGAAGAATATATCAAGTAGAAATGTTTCTCTCTCCATTCACTCTTCAGTACTGACCTTTGACTCCCAATGTTTAAGACTTTTCTCATTCTGCCACCCCATTCACCCCTGCACAGACTAACTATGTACACTCCTGCTTTCAGGCTTCACTCATGCCACAACCCCATCTGAAATGACTTCCCATCTTCTCAATCTATAAAAATCTTAGATATTCTTCTAGGTCCATCCACAGTCCTACTGAATCTTCCATGCCAACTCCATTCTACAATGATTTCTCTCCCTCAAATTCCTTTTGCATTTACTTCAATTATATTATGTAATCATAGCTTTATTAAGAGTAGTCTACCGGGGAGAGGGGGTGGGATTGGCAGTTGAGGGAAACTGCCAGGGGAGGGAGTGGCACACCTCATCAACAAGGGTATCTGCATAATGAACATTTGTATACCTAACCTGAATTGAACTCTACTACTTTAAACTTTAAAAAAAAATTTTTTTTTTTTTTGAGTTGGAGTCTCACTCAGTCACCCAGACTGGAGTGCAGTGGCCGCTCCCGGCCACCGCAGCCTCAACCTGCTGGGCTCCGGCGATCCTTCCGCCTCAGCCTTCTGAGTGACCGGAATTACAGGCATGCGCTACCACGCCCGGCTGATTTTTTGATTCATTGTAGAGTTGAGGTGTCACTGCCCAGGCGGGTCTCGAACCCGCCGGCTTAGGCAATCCATTCACCTCAGCCTCCCAAAGGCACAGGATTACAGGCTGAGCCACCGAGCCCGGCTTAAAAAATTTTTTTTAAAAAGAGCAGTCTAGTGCAATGTCCCTTCTCTGACAGCATTTCCTGATTGATTTCTTGTTACAGAAATGTTCAGAAAACAGCCTATTCCAAAGCTGACCAAACCAAATCATTCTTTTTCGAAACAAAAATCTGTAACTTTTTCAACTTGGCTTTATATATTTAAAGAAAACTATCATTTATGTCTCCCTAACTTTCCCTTTCTCCAAACTAAACATCATTAACTATTTCAACTGTTCCTCCAAAGTCCTTGTTTCTAGATAACTTGTCAGCTTAGTTGCTCTCCTCTAAACAAACTCTAGTTTGTAAGGGTACCAGTTGTGGCATGTTGTGGTACCCAGAACTGAAATCAGTGTTTCAGGTAGGGTATGACAGCAGAGCAGGAGGCTTAATTTTATTGATCTGGTCACCACATACAACACAAGATAGCATGTTTTGCTTTTTCCAATACCACTTTGTTGTCCATTAAGGTCTTTCTTAAATAGACTACTGTCAGAACAGGTAATTCCCCAACTTCCTCTATTTTGAAAAATACTTTATACTTCTATAACTTTATACTTACCACAACTGAATTGTATCTTCCTGGCTTTGGCAATAACAGTGAATCTTAATTCTGTCCCCCACTGTACTGAATCATCTACAAAAATGAGCATGGCTTCTGAAATGACTTTAACCAAGATGCCAGATGCTGACCAGAAAAACAAGGATAGATCCCTATGATATGATCCTACAGACTTCTCTCCAGATTGACAAGTGACCCATTTATTAACATGTTCTGAATACAGTTATTTAGCCCGTTGTAAATTCATAACCTGTACCTGCCCTACTAATGCCATGACAAATGTTCAAATACCTTGTTTATATCAAACATGTAGTCTATATCATTCCTCTAATCCAGAGGCTGGCAAACTTTTTCTGCGAAAGATCAGATAGTAAATTTTTGGCTTTGAGGTTATATGGTCTTAGTAGCAGGTACTCAATTCAGCCACTGTAGGGCAAAAGTAGTTATAGACAATATGGAAACAAATTGGTATGACCATGTTCCAATAAAACTTTTTATAAAAACAGGCGGCAGGAACACACCTGCAAATCTACCAGTCTGACAGGCATAACCAAAAAGAGAGAACCAGGGTAAGTTTGGAAAAATCTCTTCATAATAAGCCCACTGTTAAAAAACCCATTGTTTTAAGTGATTAGTATCTCCTTATCAAATAATCTGTCCCAGAACTTTGTTGCTGATTATCATTTGTAGTGTCTAGGTCTATTCTTTTCATTACTTTTTTTTTAGACACAGTTAGAGTCAGAGTCTCACTCTCACCCAGGCTGGAGTACAGGGGCATGATCATAGCCACCACAGCCTTGACCTGCTGGTCTCAGGTGATCATTCTGCCTCAGCCTTCCAAGTAGCTGGAATCACAGGCAGGCACCACCACGCCCGACCAATTTTGATTTATTGTAGAGATGAGGTCTCACCAAGTTGCCCAGGCTGGTCTTGAAACCCTGGACTCAGGCAATCCTCTTGCCTCCACCTCCCAAAGTGCTGGGATTACAGGCGTGAGCCATCATGCCCGGCTTTATTACTCTCCGGACAGGTAAAATAATACCTCCCACCTCAATTTCCTTATACGTCTATCCTCTACGATTTTTCTCGAATAATAAATGGCTCTATAATCATATGTGCTAGAACCATTTTTTCTAGATTAAAAGACAGAAATTATCAGAACCTAGAAACTTGAACTTATTTAAAGAGACTATCTGCTCTCTCTTCTCTCACCTACCTTGGCTTTAATTCTCTTTTTGGCGTTATTTCTTTTTCAGTTTGAAAATCATTTTCCTTTTCTAGAAAAGGCAGAAGCAACACATGAGCTAAACAGTCTGCCTTTCTTTCTAGCACCTGCTAGCATTACAATATTTTCTCTAAGCACTGAACTGAGTGTTATTCTTCTTACCCCAACAGAGAAGCAAATGATCTGTTAGTTGCCATTTTTCAAAAGGCTCGGTTTATTTTCCATTTTAGTCTAGTTTTATATTCATTCTTGGTTATATTTCCTGTTTTTTCCCATTTTCATACATACTGAGTAATTTTTTTAATTCTCATAAAATTACACTGACTTCTTCCTCTTATTCTTGCTTAGATTATTTGCAATTATATGACTATAATTTTCTCAGGCTATGAAATCTGTAGATCCTGAGCCTAGGCAACATGTCTGATGATGTTCAGCAATACTTTCAATCACTATTACTCACCAGACATTGTCTTATTAATTAATTTCCAAGTGACTGTTATCAATCAGGGTCTCTACCTCTCTGAGTAGAGTACTTGGCACAGTGGTAGGTATATATTAAATACATTTTTAAAAATTGAAGATTAATGGAAAAGACGTATTTTCTGTTCTCAGGGATCTCAAAATTAAAGGAAACAAATAATACAAACCTATCAATTATTAATAGTAAAGAAAGGTAAATGCATGTACACCCTAAGACTTCCTTAGGGTTTCCATTATGTACACTTATAAAACTTTCTTAGAAAACAATGATACGTAACTGGAAAAGGTTTTGATAGTCCTTATACAAGGGGAGACCCCAAAAAACCCAGAATTTATTTATCAAAAATTGTGCATTTATTCTTACATGTTTAAACTTCAGCTACCTTCAAAGTACTTTCCATCTGATGCAATACACCTATTGAGACACTTTTCCCAACAGTTTTTAAACTTGTCAATTTTGGTGCCTTTTAGTGCTTTTGCCATTTATTGTTTCACCTCTTCCACATCAGCAAAATGTTTTCTTTTGAGGATTTTCTTCATGTGAGAAGACAAAAAAAGCACTCAGGTGAGATCAGGTAAACAGGGAGGGCGGGGTACAGGGATCATGCTATTTTTGGTCAAAAACTGGTGAACTCTCAGTGCGGTATGAGCAGGTGCACTCATAAATGAGATGGGCAATCGCACTGAAAGAATCTCCAAAAAAAATTCACTGAGGCCAAACACAGTCTCTCACAACAATGCTAGCTGGTACACTGATGTCGATGGGTTCCTAGAACACTACCTAGCGAGGGAAACCTGTATAAGGGGCCTATCCTCTAAAAGATAATTCTGGGGTTTTTTGGTCCCACTTAGTAATTCAGCTATTAAATTCCAAAAGATTTAGCAGTATACTCCTAAACTTCTTAGGTATTGGGTCACAAGGCAGAGAGAGCAAGGAATTAGCATAAAATAGATAGTTCAAGTAAAACAACATTCTTGAATGAAAACTACTAAAGCACTGATTATATATAACACACTGATTTTATTTATCCATACCACAGGAGAAAAACAGATTTTTTTGTTTTTGTTTTGAGTCAGTCTTGCTGTCATCCAGGCTGGAGTGCAGTGGCATGCTCACAGCCACCGCAGCCTTGACCAGCTGGACTCAGGAAATCCTTCCAAGTAGCTGGAATTACAGGCACACGCCACCACGCCTGGCTAATTTTTTTATTTATTGTAGAGATGAGGTCTTGCCAAGTTGCCCAGGCTGGTTTTGAACCTGTAGGTTCAGGCAATCCTCTCACATCGGCCTCCCAAAGTGCTGGGATTACAAACGTGAGCCACCGCGCCTGGCCTTGGGTATCTTTTTTTTTTTTAAGTTGGAGTCTCACTCTGTCGCCCAGACTGGAGTGCAGTGGCCACTCCCAGACACCACAGCCTCGACCTGCTGGGCTCCGGCGATCCTTCCGCCTCAGCCTTCCAAGTAGCTGGAACTACAGGCGCGCACTACCACACCCGGCTAATTTTTTTGATTTATTGTAGAGATGAGGTCTCATCAAGTTGCCCAGGCGGGTCTTGAACCCGCGGGCTCAGGCAATTCACTCACCTCGGCCTCCCAAAGTGCTGGGATTACAGGCTGAGCCACCAAGCCCGGCCTCTTGGGTATTTTAACAACAGAAAACTCTTACATTACTTCAGCTGGCTTTAAAATTTTTTCAGAAAAATTACCTTATTATTTAAGTCTGTATGGACTAGTTATCAAAACTGTTTTGTAACACACCAAACACAAATTAACGCACAAATTAACTGACAGGCAAATGGAATCTACATAAATGTTGAATAGGAGTGAAGTGAGCCTAAGATGAAAAAATCACTACCCACCAGTGATAATTCATAAGTAGAGAACTACAGAAAAGCAATAACCATGATGCCATGAGTCTATATGAAATGTGAACTAGATTTCGGGGGCTCAAACCCTGGGTCCACCAGTTAATTCGAGTGAATCTGGGTAATTTTCTGTGCTCAGTTTCTTCATGTGAAAAATAGATAATAGGACCTAGTTCAAATTGTTTCAAGGATTCAGTAAGTTAAACCATGTATGTGCTTAAAAGAATAACTAGTTCATAGCACTCAAAAACCATCAGGCAGGGTTTCTTCTTATAGTCGCTTAAAAATAATATTTTATTAATTTATTTATTTTTGAGTTGGAGTCTCACTCTGTCGCCCAGACTGGAGTGCAGTGGCCACCCCCAGCCACTGCAGCCTCGCCTGCTAGGCTCCAGCGATCCTTCAGCCTTAGCCTTTCAAGTAGCCGGAATTACAGGCATGCGCTACCACGCCCGGCTGATTTTTTGGTTTATTGTAGAGAT
The DNA here is from genome assembly GCF_000164805.1 of Carlito syrichta. Taxonomy (NCBI): domain Eukaryota; kingdom Metazoa; phylum Chordata; class Mammalia; order Primates; family Tarsiidae; genus Carlito; species Carlito syrichta. The sequence continues at coordinate 86,000 of NW_007080011.1, read as the reverse complement.
GAGGTCTCGCTGCCCAGGCAGGTCTCGAACCCGCGGGCTCAGGCAATCCACTCACCTCAGCCTCCCAAAGGCGCAGGATTACAGACTGAGCCACCGAGCCCGGCTTAAAAAATATTTTAATTAAGATACAAGACCCATGTAAATACATCCTCACAATTTCATATTATCTTTACTCAACTTTCTACTGCTAAAGTCGTTCTACTGCCTAAAAACTAATATATTAGTTATACTTAATTGTAAAAGATCTTTAATTCTCAAGTTCAATTAGTTTTGCTATCTAATCCCCACCATTCTCTTGGATAACAACATAATTTGAAAGAAATTCATGAGGTCACTTACTAGAGTTTAATCCATTCTAATCAAATAAGCTCTAAATTCACTTCAAGGTTGACAAAAATCACCCACATTAAGTTTAAACAGACTTCTCTCTAAATACTATTACTACTTTACTGGTGAAAAGTCCTTCCTAGTCAACAGGACATCTTCCTCATGAGTGTGATGACACACCCACAACATCAGACTATCATCTGGAGCCTAAGCAGTGGTTCAATTACAGCTAGAATGCCTAAGCAACGATATGCACAAAGTCCTAGGTATCAATGGAGAAGTCTTGCGAAGACTTCATTTAATGTCTTACTCATTCTGTATCAGGAAGAAAGGACAGTGAGTCACTTAGAAGCAAAATCCCTAGTCATTTTCAAGTCAGGGCCCTAAAGTCATTCTATCCACCTTAAATATATCCGAACTGCTCAGTGAAATCACCGAAGACTGCTGCCACCTGTATGTAAGGGGATACAATGAGAATTAAAAAACCAGGAAAAAAATTACAGATCACTATATTCAAACAAAAAATTATGAAGGAGTTTAAAGGACAAACTGCTAAAAAACTGAAGCTCAACAAGTTGTCAAGAAAACAAAACTGAATTATAGCACCAAAGAACTGAGTATGTGAATGCAGTCTCATGTTCCGTCAATCCAACAAAATTTTACCCAGCATTGCAAGTAAAAGCATTTCAGATACAATCCATTCATAGCACTTACCTGCAGCTTGTCCAGTCTTTGCCAAGAGAGACCCCAGTTCCAAGATGCTCTGCTCTTTGACCTGCACTGCCTCCTCATCATTTTCCTGAATGTCACGCTTCACTGGGAGAGGAAAATGCAACCCTCTTAAAATTCTGACCAAATCAATGAAGACTGAGGGAAATTTCACCCTCACAAGACTCATTACAAACTCCAACATATTTACCGAAAGACAAATTCTAGAGAGCTTAAAAAAAAAACCTCTAAACAAGAAAAAAATGATCATGTATATGTAGGACATGCCCCATGTAAATCATTTTAAAAGGATTCCTCTCTTTAATTTTAAATGTCCCTTTTCATTTTATCTATTAGAATTTCGCTTACCTACATGCATTGAGTGTTTGCTGTGATCACTTGGTTAAAGCAAAGTTAGAACAAATCCTTCATAGTTACGGTGCTAAGACCCATGCTAGTCAGGATGTTCTATAAAGATATTAAACATGCCTGTTTAATATTTACCTACCACAAGCTAAAACCAAAGGAACAAGTTACTGATGACCATAAAGTCAAAAGTCTTTCAATAAACTTTAGGTTTGTGCAAAGCCTCAGTAGATGGGTGTGTTAGGGATAAGCAGTTCTATAAAGCCATTCAGGAAAAACAACCCTATCAAAGCCCCATGTGATCCTGAACAGCTACACTTAAGAGAGACTGCTGCTTTATAATGGATTCTGGTCCTGTTAAAATAACTTTGTGCTATCTGTCCCACTTTCAACAGTTAATAAGTATTCTAACATTTGAACATCAAATAGCCTCTCCAAATTTTTAGTGATAATTTTAGTGATCATTACTACTTCTCTTACAAAGCATCATGACTTGACAAAAACCACGATTTTGATACTCCATAATGGAGTCCAGAAAAAGTAAGACTGTCAACCATCATGACTCAAGCCTGCTCTAACAGGGAAGCTTTCAGGGAGCTCTCTCCCAGTATAGTGGGTAAGCCAGAAACATTGTTATTATAACGTCTAACATAATTTCTACTTTATTAAAGGTAAAATATTAGGCACTAGGCACAGAAAATTAAAATTCATGCTTCTCACATTACTTCTAAATATTAGTATGTATTCACAGAACAAAATACATATGTAACAGTGATTGAGATGACTCTGGTTCTGTAAACTGACCTAAGTTAAAATCATAACTTCAAAATGAAACACCCTTTACCAATATCACTCAAATATGAATCTTAATGTCCACTTCTTCTCCTTCTCTAGTATCCCCGATGATAAATATCTTGTCATTGTCCTTTCACTGTGCAAAACTCAACACTAAAGAAATCAACATACATGCCAACATCCTGGAAGTACAACATACAGGTGCATTCTCACACTACTTGTTGATCCGATTCAAATCTTCTCAAGCTACATTTAAAAGACCACATTACTATATGTGCTAGTGAAGGGCTAGTCCATGCCCTAATTGAACGCTTTATTGAGTAAAAGCCTTCTCTGTCATCATAAATGTATTTCTATTCACACTTGAATCTCAGTAGAAAGCTGTCAGGAACGACTCGCTGGGACTCCCATTTCAGGTTTCCTGTTGCGTGCAGGTATAAGACAATCATACTAAGGTGTTAAGAACATTTTCTTTAGATTTTCCGGCAATGTGCAGTCGACCAGTTCCAAAGAGTTTCCCAAACTTCGCAACTGACAACTAACTCCCGGAATTCACTTCCAGTAGCTACAAGGGAGACTGGGAGGATTAGTCACCTCCTGTAGCCGGGCGGTCCCATTCCAACAATTCCAACACCTCACTCTTACACCCTACACAGGACAGAAGAACGTCTCGGTTACCTTCTCACACCAAATGCCAACCTCAGATGTGTGTCAACCCTGAATTTCCCATCTTCAAAAAGAGGCCCTCCTTTAGTGGATCCTTCCGCTGTGGGGCCGGGGAGAAGTAGCAAGCTCCCAGCGTCCCGAGGAAGGAAACTCCAAAAGAGCGAGCGCTCGCGCTCCCACCTCGAGCAGACTGTGCTGATAACAACGGCGGGAAATGCCTGTCCTGAGCGGGTTTTGCCAAGGCCTATCAACTAGACATTCTCAGACCAGTTCGTAACAAGCCCGCCGGCCGGCACTACTCCCGGTCCTGGGCCAGCTCGTGCGGGCCAGAGCGGGGGACAAGGCTAGGGAGGGGTGGGGGCCCGACTCGGCCCACTCTCCCACCCCAAGCCGAGCCCACCGTGAGTCAGCAGCCAGCGAGTGAACCGGGGGTTGCCTCGAGGCTTCCCACCAGAGTGGGACCCAGAGGTGTCCGGGGAGCTCTGAGCGGCCTGTGCCCCCTGCCCGGCCCCCCTCTCACACACACACACACACACACACACACACATACACACACAGTGAGTCAGCAGCACCAGAGCCGGCTAGCCCGGCCCCTCTCCGCTGCCACCGACCGACACAGGCCGGGCTGGGCCCGCAGGACCGGGGAGGCGGCGCGGTGACCTTTACCGATGGAGTGGAGGATGTCGATGGAGGCCTCCCGGTCGGTGCTGAGGAGAGACTGGGCTCTCTGGAACTCCACCACCGCCGCCGCCGCCATCTTACCGCTCTCACACCGTCCCCGGCCGCGGCCGCCGACGCCGGAAGCACACACCCGGAAGGTCCGCCCTCGCGACCCTCCTCCCCGTAACTCCCGCCTCTCTGTTCCCACAGCACTCCGGGAATTGTAGTCTCTCCGGGGCCGGACTGGGGTGAGGGGAAGGGCGGGAGCGCCTCGCAGGTGGGCTACAAGTTCCCTAGCACCGCCTAGAGGCTGTCCTGCGAAGAAAAGAGGCGGTGCCCAAGGACTGAAACCCAAAGTTAGTCACCACCCATCCCAAATGAGGTTTCTTATTTCCGACTCGCCTCGTTCACCCTTCACAGGAGTTTTTGAGCACCGGGCTAGGAACGCAGTGAAAGCTGTGTGGTTTTCCCTGTAACTTCTACGTTTACCATTCATTCGGGGCAATTGTCTTACAAAGTGCTCGCTATTGTGGCAAAGAATGGCACTATTCAAATACGCTTAAGCGTCTAACACCTGTGCGACACACACATGCACACACTCATACAAACATATCTACAAACTTTCCAGACTTGAATCCTACAGAATACTAGCCAGCCTGTGATTAAACCCACCGGCGTCAGAGAAAACTTGTCTTTCCCAAGCAGTCCATTTGATCTTGGGGTAACACTGGACATTATAAAAGTCTCATCTTTGCCCTGTGCACTCAATAAATACCTCTTGGGAATCACACAAAAGACTCATCCAGTTCCCCAGCTCAAAAAAAGAAAAGCTCCTTCAACTAAAATCACACAGATATCTGTAAGGATGTCATGTGGAAGGAAAAAAGACAGTCTATGTGACCACTTAGGGTTTAAGGAAGGTGTTAAAACTGTATAGAAGTAGTTCAACAAGCCGGGCTCGGTGGCTCAGCCTGTAATCCCGCGCCTTTGGGAGGCTGAGGTGAGTGGATTGCCTGAGCCCACGGGTTCGAGACCTGCCTGGGCAGCGAGACCTCATCTCTACAATAAATCAAAAAATCAGCAGGGCGTGGTAGCGCATGCCTGTAATTCCGGCTACTTGGAAGGCTGAGGCGGAAG